>NW_021629240.1:28224-28713 GCF_002157705.1 Plasmodium gonderi | reverse complement strand
ATATATAAATTTTAGTCTTGTTATAAATTGTGTTTTATTCATATAGGAACTAATATATTTTTTACTTTATTATATAAATGTATTATTATAAATCATTATTATTTTAAATAAAAATAATATTAAATGTACATTATGTATTCGTCTTTTATAATATATTTCTTCTCTATGCGTATTTATTGACCAGTATTAAGTTCTTAATGTAATATATCGTATTTTTTATTAAGGCACAAATTTACTCATTCATTGATCTGTAATATATAATATTTTTTTCTTTAGGAGTATTTTCATTATTATTTCTATAGGTTTTATATTCTTTATATTCTACATCTTCGTTAAATAATTCACGCAATTTAAACTTATCCTTAAAAGAATTCGAAATATAGATCCTATAGGCACAAACTATTATGTAATGAAAATATATGTACGTATTTATGTATTATATATATTTTGTTTTAGTATTGTATTATTTATTTATTTTTAATTAATTAT
>NW_021629240.1:27260-28108 GCF_002157705.1 Plasmodium gonderi | reverse complement strand
CAATAATTATTAGCTGTGTTATATGTTTTCTTCTATATTTTTTTTTGATAAATAATGCTTTTCACGTAAGGAAAATAACATACGAAGTTTTGTACAGTTTTCCCCAATTGATTTCTTAATATATTCCCTTATGTAGATTCCGCATTATTATATTCTTTAAAATAAATATAGTACTCACGCATTTTCTGATAACATCTATATTTTTGATTAGGAATCCTACGATCTGCTACATTATCATAGTATGAATAAAATATTTCACATGTCTTTCAAGGAAAATATCCTTCTAGCTTTTCCTATAATTGTTCAATAGAAATATTCCACCAACATCTATTATAAGAACACTTGCCAAAGTGAGTGTAGAAACTTTTTTGTTGCTCTAACCATCTATTCAAATAGAACAAGCAGTATTATAAGACATATCAACTGATTTGTTTATAACTGGTATGGTTTTAAAATATTCCTGGAGCAATTACATAATTATGATATAAATATGTAACAAAATAAATTAAAATAGGATTATAAAATTTACTTAATTCCTTTAAATAACCTTAGGATTTAGGGTTCAGTGGTTAGGTTTCAGGGTATAGGTTTAGTGTTCATTGTTTAAATTTAACTGTTAGAAATATGTTTTTTTTTTTTTTTTTTTAACCTTTATATTATGGTTTTTCTTTCTATATTAATGCTTTGAATGATTCTATTGATTATGATTTAATATTATATTAAAACGATTTAATGAACTGTATTAATATTTATTTTCTTATTTGTCTGTATTAAATAAACTATGGGAATAATATATAAATGATATTACACATTATATTTTTATATGTAAATATGCCTTAATATCATAT
>NW_021629240.1:26384-27223 GCF_002157705.1 Plasmodium gonderi | reverse complement strand
TATTGCAGGATAAATCACATTTTATCATAATTCATTGTAGAGAATTGTTTATATCTATATACATAATTTATTCCATATAATATTTTTGTTATATACAACTATCTATAGTATTTTTATGTTTATTAATCAATGTTTTTATATCTATATCTACATATAAATAATTAATAAAAATATAAGTTTATATCAATATAATAATATAATCTTGATAAGAGTGAATTTACAGCTATTTTTATTTATAGAAAATATTATCCATAGTTATATATTTTATATTTTAACAAATATATTTGATATTTTCTTATTATTTCGTTTTTAATAAAATCCAAATTATGTTTTCTCAATTTTATTCATCAGAGTAAGTGTTTGTAAAATAAATATATTTATGACATATACTTCATTACATAAATAAAAAAGAACATAAATATTGAAATTATGATTTACATTTCAAAATAAAAAATATATTAAATATTTTTTATATAGTAATAATATGCTATATTAATTAATTGTTAATTAATATAAATGTAACTAAGTATAAATGTACATATTAAGAATATATAGCATATGTATATTATATTAATAANNTTTATTAGATAAATTATTAAACGATGTATCTAAATTATTCTATTATTGTAAAAGTTAAAATCTGTATTAATGGAAAATTATATAATATACACGATAAAATAAATATCATACTAATTCATTTCTATAAATGCGCTTATATGCAAGATAATGTAGTTTTTATGAAAAAATATTGTAATACATAAAGAAAATCAGATATATTTTAGAATATTAATTGTGTGATGATGAAAAAAATATATTAATTAATAATATATATAATTATA
>NW_021629240.1:0-26361 GCF_002157705.1 Plasmodium gonderi | reverse complement strand
AATTTTTATATATAAAATAATATATTGATACTAAAAGACAAATTCAACATATCATACATCAAAAAAAGTTTTTCAACAATAAATAAATTAATATAACAGAATATATAAATAGGAATGTATATTTTCTATTTTATATAAAATAAACTATTATTAAATTTATTATCACTATAATTATCATAAAGGATATAGAATGTATTAAAATTCATAAATCTGCAGAATACACGTCCGTATACATAAGATTAAAATAAAAATGTTATTAAAAAATATATATACATCAATTCAAATCTAAATATATAAAAGAAATATTATAATTTCAATTCTAATTCCTAAAACCAAAAAACATTAATTTATAAAAAATATTACAAAAATATATCTATATATAAAAACATAATGGTATATATATAATCCTAAATATTGAACCCTGAAACTGAATCCCTAAATCCTGAACCCTGAACACTATTATATATATTGTTATTCATTAGTATCATAAATTATCATAATAAGAACAATGATTTATATGATATTATATTCATTTTCCGGTTTATTTATAATTATAAAATGCTGTCAATAAAATTTAGATATGATGTTTTATTTGCATCAAACCATCATACATACATAAACAGATATTATAGATTTAGTGCTTTTCTTGTGAGCTATATATTATTCTATAGTTATTATCATTCAGATTATTGTATGTGTGTTCAAATGTATTTATTAAATTCAGTTGTTTATTACTTTTTTTATTCTTCATTCTCATTATTTTCCTTATCATTTGACGTATAAATGAAAAATAAGGTGTATACTGACAACCATAGGAAAGAAAAAAAATTTTACTAGTGAATAAGTTTTTCTATAAGAATAATTTATAATATAATGTAATTTAAAATTTTATAGAATATATTTTTAATGAATTCAAAAATATTTTTACCTTATACATTATTAAAATTGTTGAAATTATTGCAATAGTTAAACTAAGCATGCCTACAATGTCCCCCGTTCCATGGTTTATTAATTTCTGAGTTTCTGGAGTTGTTACTTCACTTTTTGCTGATATGTTAACTTGTAATAATAATTGCTCTGATTCATTGTCTCTACTTTTCACTGGTCTGTAAACTGGAAGCCTAAGATATTCATTTCTATAATTACAACTATTTATTTTCATATCATATGTTTCTTTAAAAGCATTCAGTGCAGAAATTAAACTAGATATTTTTTCATCGTGACCTTTTTTCGAAAGTTCCTTATATATATTTATTATTTCTCTTTGTGCTCCTTCACTACTATTACCCCACTCTACTAATTTAATTTTATCATATAGTTTATCCAGCTCGTGAAATATCTGAAATATATCATCTTCAATATTTTCATCATGATTTTTACAATTCATGAGATCACTGAGTGATCTTAATTTCCGATCTTCCATATATTTAAACATTTTGCTGTAACAATCAGCTACATTATTACATTTAAGAGATTTATTATTTTTTTCAAGCATTAGCTTGTAGCTAAAATATTTACATCTTCGTTCTCGTTCATCACCATCAGTGTTTCTTGTATGATACAAATACTTACCAAGGTAAATGCAATGCAAATAAAAACTACATTTACTCATTTCATAAATATTTAAGGTCTCATTACAAAATTGTTGGCATGAGTATACCAAATGATTATGTATCTCATCATGCATATACATATCTTTAAGAGCGTTATAATCAGAATGATATCTATGAAATATTTTATCAAACTGGACCTAAAAGCAAAAGTTATGATATATGAAAATATCAAAAATATTTTCCTGAGAAAATATATTTTCCTTAGTTTTCCAATGTCCCTATATTTAAAACTATTGAATATAATTATAATTTTAACCAAATATGATATCATACCTTATGCAATTCAGAATATTGAGCACTCATTATCGTCTTATATAACTAAATTGATATAAAAAATACGTTATTTCTATTATGAAAAACATAAGTGTGTTAAATATATAAGAATGATAATTACATAGATACCATATGATATATGCTAATAAATTCTTATTTTTAATTTATTCTTTTCAAATAATAAAAAATGTATTATTTATCAATATGAATTATAAAATTTTTTTTTCATATAAATATATTTATGAATAAGGAATTTATCATTTGCTATTTAAATAAAAGCAATAAATTATGAAAAATATATTAATAACATTCTTTTAATATATAATATACTTATAATCATATAGCTTTTAGATATAATTATTTAAACTATAACTGCACTATTTTAGGATATTATTTGTCATAATTTATATATATACATTTCACAATTCCTTTTAATTCTTCAAAATATATTATCCTCCTATATATTGTGTAATCATAGAGTATATTGTTCACGTTAAAGCTCATGTATTCAGAATTATATAATAGAATTTTTTGTTTTAACTACAAATGTTCATTTCATTAAAATATTAAGCAAAAGAGCTTATTTATTCTATTATTATTTCATATATGCGTGAATTATATAAAAAATTATTGTAAATATATATTAATAATTTAAAAATTATATATAATTTAAAATGATAGTACTTGATTCAACATAAATTAGAATAATAACAGTGTATATATATATTTTTTTAACTTTATCATGTAATATGCATAAATTTACAATATGATAAACAAATATTACAGAATATTCATACAATAATATTATAATATATTTATATATAACAGAAAATATTATATTTGTCAATTATATAACATATTATATAATTATTTTAGGTTTATTTATTATTTTTCAGCGTCCAACTTTAGCATTATATATAAAATTTATTATATTTTCTATTTAGTAATAAATGTATTGCTTTTTTAATGTCAAGACATAATTTAATTTACCTAATCTATCTATAATAAATAAATATATGACGCAAAAAAGATTTATTATTATATAAATTTTACTCTTGTATGTAACATAATGTAATTTAATATTTTAATAATTTCTATATTATCTATTTCTTTTTCACTAATATATTATATTAGGCATATATTATGTTATGACGTATATAATCCCGCAGATAATCTTCATAATATCATTACAATGTACAAGTGTAAAACAAGAAATAATTTTATTAATAAATAATTTATACCTATTCAATATTTGCAATACAATGTATGCATCATATATGATATGAAATAAAGGTTTAACAAAATAAATAATATAAGAACTATAATGCATTCATTTCAGAATATACTATATATATTTTCCTCTCATAAATTATTAATGAAAATTAAATTACACATTATGACATTTTGAAATTTATATATTTATTTATTGGATATTATTAATTATAATTAAATTTTCTCTATATGCTAAATTAAAGCATTCGTATATCATATAAATTATTACTTTAAAATATGCATAAAATTGATAATTAAGCACTCTAATATGAACATTTTAATTTTTCATTGAACATATAATGTAATAAAAATTATATATTATATAAAACATTTGTTATTTTGCTTTAACATTTTATTAAACTCAAAAATAGTATAAGCTATCACCATATCAAATAATATACTACATTTTATATAGTAATTATATGATGCTAAAATTATTTAATTTTTATTAATATTGTTATTTTAAAAAATATATTATTACATGCTTTTAAAAATAAGGAAATAATTATATTACATAAAAGCGTAATCCTTGTAATTTGGAGATTTTATAAATTATATATAAAATAAGTATTTTAATTTTTTATAAATTTTTACCTTATTGGATATAACATGCATATTATTTATTTTAGCAATAATAAGATGCTATATTTATAATTTCATTTGTTCATAATAATTTTTATATTTAATATATTCTTAACATATTATTAAATTAGTTCTTTAATATCATGACACAAAATATTAATATAATATAAAAAATATCATGATACAAAATAATATATTCAATATGAATATAATTCTAAATGAAATTTAATATTTTATACAACGTATACGCTTTTTATTGATAATAGAAAATTAAAGCACTTTATATTATATATGATTACAAAAATTATTCACAACAATATTGTGTTCACAAATTATTATTTTAAAAAAGTAGCTATAAATACAAATAACTAAATACATAACATAACACTAATAATAAATGAATAATTTTATGTCTATGAAAGTAAGCGTGAATGATATATATAATATCTTAACCTATTTTCCTTTTAAAAATAACATCATATTATATTGTGGACATTATTATAATATCTTCCATATATCATAAATATATTTCACGTAGAATAAAATTGTATGGCATATTTTTGAGCATACATATAACATCACAACCATGATGTTGATTTTTTTATTATACTTTCTATTACAGATAATCGTATATTACTAATGATTATTTTTTATTTTTATTAAAAGTAATATGGTATACTCATAATTTTATCTAATTCTCTACCGTGTTTTAATTCTGTGCACTCATAAAGAAATAAAATGTAATGAATATATACATTATTTTTTTCAATTTAATGGTTAACTAAATAAATGTAATACATTAAAATATATTACTGATATAATCACTCGATTTGCAAATTATTATAAAAAAACATGCAATACATATAACATACATATACATAGAAATCATTGAAAAAGCTTTTTTTAAAAAAAAATATAAGTATCATTTATTTAATGGCAGATTGTCTAGGGAAATTACATATATAAATATACATTAGGTTGTAATACAATTTTCATATGCTAATAATGCCTTATAACAAATTATAATTTAATAATTATTTAAAAGATTTATAATATATTTCGTGGAATAATTATATTCTTACTACACATGTACAGAATATGCATGGTCTGTTATATTTTTTAAACATATTATCTTCTATATATTTGTATTTATACTTGTTATTTGCTTTATATAACTTAAACTGAAATAATAATAATTCTTCAACTATTCGTTAAGATAATTTCATTAATATGCCACAATTTTGTGTCCCCAAGTAATGCCTATGTTTAGATATATTTATTTTCACGTATTAATTGCTTCCGCATTAATTAATTTTAAGCAATATCAGTTTAAAAATGACATATTTAATTCCTATCTTTTATACTAATTATTGAAAGTAGTGAAGATAGAAAGAATGTACAATTATTATTTTAATAATTTTATTACATGTAATCTTATTTATATTATTGCTTTAATATCATATTATCTATCACTGTGAGTATAATGGGTAGGAATAATATTTATTTTATGTAATTATATATTAGTTTGTCTAATGAAGAAACTAAATTAGAATTTTACGCATGCAGTATATTACCATTGTTTGTATTAAGATTAAGGCTATATTCACTTTGTTAATTTATAAGTTACTGATTTTATGACTGATATATTGGTTTTGTCAAGGATCCTCTTTATTAATAAAGTTCTATTTATTATTGTTTATATGTGAAATCATTTTAACATGATATTAATAATTCTAATTTCTAACATTAATAATGATAATATAAGCTAACACTAAACTTAATATTATTATACTAATTTATTACAAAGAAATGTGTTCAATCATACTGAAATATAAAAAAGAGATGTATATGATTCCCCCTTGCTACTATGTATCATAATTTATTGCATTATTTAGGAGAATAGTAACACTAGGAGAATAATTAATTTTTAAAATAATTTTATTTCCGTAATTAATAAATATTTATATTATAAGCATTATAATTTATACATATTGAATTTTGGTATCTTTATTTTAATATTTCCTAACTCTATAGAACAAAGGATTATAATTATTAGGACTACTTATATATTAAATTTTTTAGAATTCCAAATAATATACATAATTACAGATAATGAGACATTTTTTGGATGTTTGTCATATTTCACTTATTTTAAATTTTGTGCTTTATAAGAAAATTTTATGTAAAGATATATATTTTTCTATTTATAATTATTAACTGATTTCATTACAATTTACACTCAACTTAAAATTAAAGAAATTATGCTTATTGTACATAATTATACATAAAATGTGTTCTCAATGTCTTTTTCATCATATTTTTAAATTAGCTTCTTTTGAGAAAATTACTTTTCAATATTGATTAGCTATGTAACGTTAATTATGTACGAACATATATGTTCTTAGAATTTTTCAAAAGGAATAAGAATAAATGAACAATAATTCTTATTTATAAAATAAAATTACGCTTATATTTACTTCTATAATATCAGATGCAACATAAAATATCGATAAATAATAATTAAAAAAGTTTCCAAATATATAACATGATATTAAAAATTTTGCTTGAAATATTTTTTATAACCTTTAATAAAAATAAAAAATGAAAAAAAATAAGATATATTAACGAAAATAATTAGCACAATTTTTGAATATTTACAATAAATTTCATAGAAATTAAAGGAATATTAGTGTAAATAGGGAAAAAAACGTATTATTTATTATTTAGTTATATAAAAATGAACTATGTATGTAATGTTTTTGTACATTGTAGAAAAAATAACATATTTTATTATATATTATTTTATTGTGATTTTGTTTATTACTCTATTAAAACATTGTTATTTTGTAATTATTTTGTATAATCTCATTTATTTTAAAATATGTATATTATGTAATTTTCTTTTTATATATAATTATTTTTATATTTTAATAAAATATTCACTTGTGAAAATTTTACAAAATATATATATATTATATTCACTTTGTTTTCTCTATATATGTTTATATATTATAAATATTAAGGATTATACTGGTTAAAACATCATAATCAATATAACAAAAAATATGCTAATATATATGAAGATATAATAAAACATTATGAAACTATATTTTCAATGGAAGAAATTAATTTTAATATAATATAATATTTATAGAACATATTAAAATAAAACAAATATTTGCAGCACATATTATATATTAATATAAAATATTAAAAATTTTGAATGTTGTAATATAATTCCACTTTAATAAATGTTTTTTCATTATAAAATATAAATGAATTAAAATCCATCTATATCATGTTTGAATTCTATTTGTTCCTTATAATTAATATATATATATACTCGTTTTATAAAATATAACTAGAAATAAAACATTAAAAATTAGGATTTAATTTAAATACTAATAATATTATGAATGTGAAAAAATCATTAAAACTTAGTATAAACTTCTATATTAAGAAAATATTATTCCACATATATAAGAATAGTACACCGTTAGAAATTCATCTTATAAAAAACTTATTTTTACTGTTATATAAGAATAATACAAATTATGAAATATATAAATAATTTAAATAAAACCACTGAAAAACTGTACATAATATATCACTTTTATTATAATATCATAATGGTAAAAATATGATAATACAAATATATCAATACATACATTTATGCATACGTATAAAAATATTAAATTATAATTAAAAGAAAAAGAACGTAATTATTTTTTTTTTTTTTTATACATTTAAATAAATATAATAAGTGGAATTAATATGTTATATAAAAAAAACATGCAAAAAATATTTTCTATATGATATGTTAATATATGTTAAAAATATCAGATTTAATAATGTATACAAATAAGATCTAATACAAACTTTTATTATACGTTTTAAATAAATTTTGGATATAAGTATACATATACTGAATGTTGTAACAATATAATTTCTATAACCTTAATGTAATATGCAATTGGTTTATAAAAAATAGCAATATATATTATAATAAATTATCTATTTTATTTACGAAATGTAATTATTTTTATTGTATTTTTGTTAACTTTAATAAATTAATATAATTATACATTCATAGAAATAGTGAAAAAAAACAGGATTTAAATAAATATAATTATGAAAATAGCACATTGTCATATATTAATTACAATATGTACATTTCAATAAATAATCTATAAAAATTAGCATATACTGAAAGTCCTGCGAAAGAAAAATCTAAAACTCAGCATTAAAATCTTGAATTCTTTACCCTAATGCATTTTCAATGCCTTTATATTTATAATTAAACAAGTAACACTATTGTCTTTTTTATCCAAACACTATGTTATATTTTGCATTTATTTCTTAAAACAATTAGTATATCATACAACATATCACACGTAGTTTATAGCATATTGTAATTAGAATAATTATTAATGATTATTTTATTTATTTTTTTTTTAATTAATTCTTTAATTTTAATAAAGTGTAATGCCTATTTGATAATATTATATATAAATATTTTTAATATTTTATATGCATGTGTCCTTAAATATCAATATTTTATTCATTTAATCAGGAAAAAAATATTATAATATTTAATATGAAGAAATTCATTGTACGAAAGAATTATTATTATGTCAATTTCATTACTATAATAATTGACGAAATAAATTTCCATTAGTCATATGTAAATTTGTTCGTAAGTATATGACTTTTATAATACTATTTTTTTAATCTTATTTCAGTATTAATCTGTACATCCATTATTTACTAATTGTAAAGAAGTTATTGATGCAAAAAGAAATTGCATAAATAAAAATGCTTTGGATACAGAATGTAAGAATATTAAAGAAAAATTTCCAAATACCCGCACTCTGACGTAAAAGATATATGCCTACAAGCCATGCAATTTTTATATGAAATATTTTGCTGAACCAGTGAAAGAAAAATCACTAGAGAAGTCAGTTTCATATACTTGTATTATTTTCTATATACATATAAAATAAATGGCGAAAATAATAATTAAGAGATTCAGAAAGTTTATGATGAATTAATTAATTAGCTATAGCTAGTTCAGAATTATTTCTTTTTAAATTTTATTATCAGAAGTATAATATTCATGATATAACAACATTCAAAGATCTATATTAGATTCGTACACAAATATATAATATAAAAAAAACTGTAACTATAGAATGTAATAATAGTATTTGCATTATTGCCATAAAGTGTGAAAAAATATATAATTGCCTGATAAAGAAATGTTATTTAAAGGAAAAACCTGATTTATATAATGAATATTAGTAAAAAATTAATCAAAAGAATTCAATAAGTTCTTGTTCTGTAAGTTTACCCGAAATGTTACCTTCTTCTCTAAGACAAAGTTTAGTAATATCTACTACAATTCCTATAATTATAATATTATAAGTATCCTGTATTTTATTTTTTGTGCATAAGGTTAATAATAATATATATATTCTATATAATTATTACTAAAAAGATTTAAAAAATATATATATATATTATATACATAAGAAAAATTATATGACGAATTTAATATATTTTTTTTTATTAGTTCACGTCTTATAGCTCATACATGTAACATCCTGTAAAAAGTATAAGAAATGCATTTAAAATTACTGAAGAATAATGGGAAATAATGCATTTACCTGAAACATATGGTAATATTTTATAGAATACGAGATATAATGTTTCATATAATGCTGCTTAGTTATACCATTAAATATATAATTACCTGTATATATCTCACTTAAATTGTATATAAAAGGAAGAATATATATATTTTTATGGTTAGTTCTATTAATATATTTATATAAAAATGAAATATTGCATATAATACAATAATAATGATATAGAATAATAGATAATTTTAATATAATAATGCTTCAATAGTATTAATACAGAATGTTAAATATATTATTTAGTTTATGAAGAGTGAATAAATATAAAACTCACACATTTCATAAATTTATTTATTTTTATATTCTATATTTCACATGAATAAAATTTTTATTGCCTATTAAGCGATATCTCATGAATATAATAATTTAACGCAATTAAAACAAGACATTTACAAATCAGGGTGCTATATTATACAGCATTCTAAGAAAATCTATGTTCAATCATCATGTAAAATTTATGAAAATTGATTTTTAGTTAGAACGATTTATATAATATTCATTTAATATTTTATAACAGAGTATATTATTCTTCCATGTACTTATGACATTTATGTGTGGAATTTTATATAATGTGCGTTCTGGGGGATAAGTGGAATGACATTAGTGCTAATATATCATTTATTTTTATTTATTCAATGTTATTTTTTTTTTTAAATTGAGTTGTACTCACTTATATTCATATATTATATATATGTTATAAGTAGTTTTGATTAATCATATAAAGTTTCGCAACATTTTTCTTAGTTAGAATTATTATTATGTTGTTCCAAGTAAAATATATAGGTAAGAATATGTAAAGCATATCATGTATACTACCTAATTTAATAAAATAAAATTTTACTATACATAAAACTTAATTCCTAAAATTAGCATTCCATGTAAAAATATCATCTATGAAACCCATTATTATAAGAATATCTATAATATGAAAATAAGAACACATTTATAAATTAATGCATATAGATAAAGGAAAAAAAATTATATTTCATACAATAGCATATAATAAAAATTAACAGTCATTTACTAGGTAAATATAATTTCATCCTATATATATGGTTTCTAATATGTTCATTGCAATAAATTTAACATTAAATTTAATTATAGCTGTTATTATGATATTACACTAAGTATTACACTTATTTTTTATTTCAAACCAACAGATCCATTATAATGCAAATTATTCCTACAAATCTCTTTATATATTGTTAAATTCAAAGATTTTTTATCAAATCAAAAAGAATAAAAAGATGTTCTACGTAAACATTATATCTCATCCATTGTATATCATAATTTCAATATAGAGTTATATTATTAATAGCATACATACAAATAAATATTGTTCATTCATGTCTTAATGTAAACATATATAGTTATGCAATAAAAATATCTATATGTTGATAATATTTATGCAGTATGGAAATAAATCATTAAATTTTATATAACAGGAAAACATCAAAAATATACAAGTATTATTAATAGACATAAATTTATTCTTATGTTATATATTATAATATACAGACAGACAAATATCGTGCGAATTATAGAAATTCCTATGATTCATATATTTGAATTTCATTGAAGTTATTTTTTATGTATTAATTCTATTTGAAGAAATAGAGGACATATTATTTGATATATATTTATACAAATAATGATAATGTGTATGGTAATTCATATATAATGTATATAGGACAAAAAATATATAAATAGCTTCTAATATTTGCTAGTAATTTTATGGGGTAACATTAACAGTTATTTTTGCCGTATATATAATTATTTTTAAAAGTAAATTAATAAATTGCATAATGAATGTAATTTAATTTAAATAAATCCTAAGAACATATTTTTAGCTAAATATAATTATATGATTCAGAATGAAAATCAGCAATTTCCACGAAGAGTTGATGTTATGAATAATCCAAAGAATTGTAGATCATAGTATCAAAATAATTAAATTAAGCATATATTAACATATATACTAAAAATATAGTTTATAAATAATATTATCTGCATAAAGATGAATTATATTTTTATAATGTATATCATTTTTCTATATTATCTATTTATTCTTAAATTATATATAATTTATATTCAATATTAAATAATATCAGGAATTGTAATATGATGTAATTATTAAATGATATTGTTAATAGTTAAGCTAGATAAAATTTAAAATTGAATATATATGATAATTTTACATTTATAACTCTTTAATAATATATAAATATATATGTATTACTTTATTTTTTACAAATTGAGATTACTTAGTTATTCAATATAAATAAAATTATAATTGCAATAATGATTAAAAAAAGATATAAATAAATAATATTACAAAATTTTGCTTGCTGAAAAAAAATTAAAATTCAGAATGAAAAAAACAAAGGAATTTATTGTATTCTTAAATTAATGCTTTTAGTCTGTAATGATATTACATAAAAAAATATTATATGTATAAAAAAAAAAAATCATACAGATTATTAGATATATATAAAATTGTCAAAGAATAATGGGCATTCTTCAATTATACATTTTTATAGCAATTTTATATCTGAGCGTAAATATAATTATATAAACTTAAAAGAAAGGAAATTATTTCGTTTAAGTAAACCTATGAATACTTTATATATACATAAATTATAATGAATTATATATAAATATAACATTAAAATATATGAAAGAAATTTTTTTTTATCGCTTTTATAATATTATGATATATAATTTATTGATTTAATAAAAATATAATGCATGCTTAGATAATGATATTGAGTGTCATGCAGGATTAATTATAATAAAATAACTACAAAATATAGAAGCATAAATTCTAGAGAATAATGAATGCGAAAATAATTTTATAGTACATACAAAATTTTAGAATGTTATATAACAAATTTTATATAAATAACATGTATGTTATACTCTTTTATTAATTATACATTTAATTATGAAGTATAAATATATATTATATAAATATATTTTCCTTGTTGAATAAAATGCTGAGACATAAACAAATATTATAAATATTATGTGTATTTGTCATATATAGATATATAATGAAAAAAAAATTTATCTGTAATAGACATGAATTTCAATAATATATTAGAAATATATGATTTACATTAAAAATAAAATTTCATAATAATGTATAAATTTTAAGGAAAAAATATATTATTATACATGAATATGAATCGTATAAATTATTCATAATTCACGTATATAAATCTATAACTTTTTTATATATGATGCATTAAAAAAGTATGTGATTGTTATGATTTTGAATCTAATGAAATCCTCTAATGCAAAATTAAGCAGTTGTAATTTTTCCACTTAATAATGTTTATGATGAGATATAAATTAATCAAAAAAAATATAAATAAATAGAAACATTAATAAGTTGAAATAAAATAATGGCATATTATAATTTATCTTATTTGAAAAAAGTATATGCATATTAAAACAATATATTTGATTTACACCATGTATATATTATTTCAAATAAAATTTTATTTTTCATGGTATTTTATTAAAAATATTTATAAAAAATATACATATTATGAGTCCTATAAAAAAATATTTCGTATAGAATAATTTAACAATATAATACTAACATAAAATATATACAGTATGTAGTTCAGTTTTCAGTGCACCTCGTTATATTGTTCTTTCCAAAACATATATAACATATACTTTTAATTTACTAAGTAACACAAACAAATTTAATATATATGATATATTTTATTTCATATGCAAAAATGTATAATATTTATATAATATATATAGTAATTATATTTATTATAATACCTCACTTTTGTATTCCTTATGAGATATGTTTATCTTTCTAATATTTTAAATTAGGAAAAAAGATTATATGCTAAATTCATTTGTTATGCACAAAACAAATTAAAAGCGTGGAGTATTATATTATTTTTGTGCATACTACTTTTAAGAGATACATTTAATTAAACATTAAGATAACAATAAAAATTTCTAACATTTTAATAGTTCTGCTAAAAGTGCATTATTTTTTATTAATATATGATTTATTTGTGTAATTAGAAATAAAAAAAATATATATAAACAAGAAAATATATTATATAATATAAACAGATAATGTGGGTAATATACCTTTTTTAATGAATATAGCAATGTAATTACAATACATTTATGATTTAAGGTGTATAATGACGTTATTTGACATATATTATATATTAATTCTTTGCTTAACTACCTATATTACTTTTTTTCGGTTTAGAAATAAATTATTCTAAATATATATTTTAGAAAAATTTACATAAATATATGAATAATTGTATCTTAGGCTTGTTGCTGTTATTTATATATGCCAATATATAATATATTTTAATTATAGTATCTATGATACTTAAAATATTATTGTATACATAAAGAAATATATGTACTTTAAATAATGATTATAAATTTATTTCATTTATAATTATGTTTTGTACTACATATTATTTATCATTATATTACTCTGTACACATTTAAGGCAAATATACTATAAAATTTATTTTTTTTTATAGATATAAAAGACAATTATTATATATTACAAATGAAATTCTACAAAAATCTTTAATCTATTAAAATTGAGCTTACACTCTCTTGGATATTTTATTACAATATTTAATAATTATAAAAGATTACATATATAATTTACTAATTATATGTTTTTTTTAGATGTAAATATACTTGTTTATTCTTGAGCGATAGTTCAAAATATAGTATTCATTTATTACTTTGAATTGAAAATATATTACAGTATGTTTTTTTATATTTTATCATAAATTTAAAATATGTTTATTTTTATAATGATTAATTTTTTTGTAATTTTGTCCACAATTGTATTTTTAAGAAATTATTATATTATTAAAACCAAAAACACTCAGATATTAGCCACCCCTATGAATTTTTTAGAACTATTGTAATGCATTGTATGATATTTGAGACCTTTTATCAATTAATTCTTCATAATTATTTTCAAAAGAGTCAAATAATTTTATATCGGTTTTATTTTTTCTATTCCACATTATCCTTATTATACTTGATATTGGATGTAAAAAAGATACATAAGAAGTATACTGATAATTTAGGAAAATTTTTATATATATATTTATAGGTGTATTAGATATCTTATATAATTTTTCAGTAATTACGTGTATTGTAAACTGTAATACAATTATGAATAGATTAATTTTATTCTTAACCTTATAAAGAAAGTATGCAATCATTAATGTAGTAAAAGATATAAAAAATAAAACTAAAATAATAGTGCGTGCATTAATTCCAGATGTGTGATGTGAAACTGCATGAACCTCTTTTTTTGAATTAACTTGTACCACGTTTTCTATATTTTCTATAATTTTTATATTTTCTTTTCTAAAATTACTTAGTATTTCACGAAGACTTTCGTTATTTACCCTACCATATATATTTGATAGTTCCATGAACTTCTCATAACATTCACTCTCAGTAGGGCATTCATTACCATTTCTTTTTAATATACTATATAGGTTATTAAGTTTGTCTAATATGGTAAATGTACTGTCATCAAGTTCATCAAAATAGTTCATGCATATACCAGGAACATTCTTATAAATTCTTGAATTCGTGATATTAATCATATTATTGTAGAAAACTTTAGTGCTTTGGATATTGGATTTATGAGAACTTAGTAATTTTTTTAGTTTATAGTTGAAATATTTGCAACTTGGATTTATATCAAAAGAACTTGAATTATTATCTATATAGTCTAAATATATAATAATATCTTTACAATTTGGCATAAAAGTGTCCTTGCTATTGTGAAAACCTAAAATATTTGTAATAGTGATACACTCATTTTCACGTTTTGAATTAATTTCCCTTGAGCTATTGCTTATATTATTATTATAATCATCCAAACAGGTGGGAAATATATTCTTAAAATTGAACTATAAAAAAGTTATAACACATATAAATGATTAAAATAATATTGATGCAAAGGCATTTTTTCCTATGTTTATGTACATATCAATATTATAAAATTGGTTAATGAAAATTTTAATTTATATTAATAGTAGAAATATATGTCTGTTTTTGTAATTACTGTGGCAGACATTGTGATATTTTATGCAAGCTATAAAAAATAAAGTATACATTTTTGTAATTAGAAATGATTGTAGGAAATTGTATTATACTACATATATATAAAATATATATAAATATATAATATATAAATTTTGAACACTTTCTTTAAATTTATATTTTTATTTGATTCTTCCTATATACTAAAATATGATTTTATAGTCCGTTCTGAAGAATGGAAGATATTATTCTCATTATTAAATAATATTTAAAAAACATATATAACTCTGAAAATATATAAAAATAAAAAATGAAAAAAAGCATTTTTTTTATTATTGTTATATATAAATACACATGCAATAAATTATGTACACAGTATAATAAACTATGAAAAATATAAATATATGTAATCAATATTTTATCTTATAGTACCTATTTATGCCTTTTCCTTACATGTAAATATTTGAAATAAACGAATATTGATAATAAATATTAATTTACATATATTAAATATATTATTATTTTGTAGAAGTTAAATATCAATATTTTTTCATATATTGAAATATATATTATTTGTTATTTAGAGTACATGCTAAAAATGAATTATATATTTAAAACAAAATAACAAGAAACTAATATATATATAAATTTAATATTGAACAAAAGATATATTATTATTTAAGAATATAAAAACCATTTTAAATTATGTTGGTAAATTATAAATATTGCCATTATAATTCTATTAAAACTCATAGGAATTTAATATATTAAGGGTTTTTGATTTTTGAACATACATTAGTTATTTCATTTATCTAATATATAAAATTCATTTCGCGTATTAAAATTAATTATAGCAATATATATTGAACATAAATTGCATGTGGAGGCCATGTATTTATGATTCAATGTTACATAAGAATTAATGCTGGTAAAGTATGCAAGGTAATTTATAATTATAAGGTATATATATATTTAATCATAAATTCATACTTCTAAAAAAGACAAAACAATTTTCATATGTATCTCATGTAAACAAAGCAAAAACTATTTAAAATATTATTCATGTATTACTATTTTTTTTTATTGCACTGAATAAATATATCATTAAAAAATACTACCTCATAACAAAATTACTTCTTTTAGAGGTTCATGCTTTTGGTTTCACAGTTCAGGTTTTAATCTATAAGCTATCGTATATATTCATTATCATCTTAGGATTTATTATTTTTATGTATTACATTTTATATATATTTTATACTTTAATTCAACGTTCTATTACCCTATTAATTATATGGAAAGCTTATTAATATATAAATTGTGAATTTATTTGTATGATATTTCAACAATGTGAATAATATTTATTAATGATATAATATAGTCCTTTTTCACATATTAATATATATTATTACAAAATATTAATAAATACTACACATTTTTGTTATTTATTATATATTCTTATATTTTAATATATGCATATATTATATTTGTATTTATATTATAGTCAATATGTATGTTTTGAAATATTTGGTAAATTATTTCCATATGAATATAATAATAATATATAAAATGTGAACATAAATTTTATAATTATATGTTTTATTACTATGTTTTTAATTTTTTTTTTTCTATATTATTATATAAATATTTAATATAATAATTACCTCATATTTATAATTAATTAATTTTAAAAAACAACATTTATGAATATATTTTATACTAAACATTCGATTAATTCACCATATATTACAGAACTGATATATATTTATATATTCTATATTTACGCATGCATAATATACTATTATGTTTTTAGGGTTCAGAGTTTAAGAGTTTATGGATATAGAATTTATGGTTCAATGTTCAGGTTATGATTTATTTTTAGTTCTAGATTTAGGTTTTATTGATTTTTATAAATGTTATAACTTAGAATTTTTAATTTTTTTTATTTTAATATAGATCTCAATGGAATTGATGATTTTTTTTTTAAATTTTATAGAAGTCTATGTATATATTTTGCTATGTGTAATATATATATATATTGCTTTCCGACAATGTAATGAAATGTTTTATTTTTACTGTATTGGTTATATATTTTTGTTATACATTTTTTTTCTTTCTTATATTTGAATACCTAAAAGTATTATTAATTATATTTACCCTTTATTTTAAATATGTATATGTAAACATATTATTTATAATATATTATAAAGTATTATTGATAATTTTTAAGATAGTCATATTTTCTTACAATGCTGTTATTTCAGTATATAATGTAGTTTTTTTCATAATTATGTTATAATTAAAAATTTTTATTTTTTTGGATATTTGTTGAATAATATTATACAAAAATATTAGATAATAAATGAGCACATCCCATGATCTATTGCGTTGTTATTATTATATATATTACAAATTCATAATTTTATATTGATGCATGTATATAAAATTGTATTTTTGTTTTTTTTTTTTCTATAATGAACATTTTTTATAAATCTATATTTATTACTATAGTTAAAATATTTATTTAGATGTTAAATAAAATAAATTTATTATGAATTTAATAAGTACTTTTCATGGTTAATTATAGTCCTTTAATAAATTGGCACATTTATAGTTCATAAATAATTTGCATTAACAATAATGTAAATATTAAATTATATATATAATATAATTAACAATATATATGAATAAATATACTCAATGTCATGCGGAAAATATTCACATTTCTTTTTACATTATAAATATATGGAACATCGAATCGAATTAAGTAGATTGTTTATATTCCTAGCAGTAATATGATATAACAATAAAGATGAATTTTAAAGAAATAGTAGTCTGAGTAATGTGTTATAAAATAGTATAATTTAAAATTGATTGTATATATATATGTTTTATCATATAATATATATACATAATAATATTTATGCAAATAGATTAATATATGTGAAATTAGGGAAAAGAAAGGATTAAATTAACCTTAAAAAATATTGAAAATATATTAATTTCAAAATTAAATAATTTATTACTGTATTTATTTATTTAATATATTTACTAATATTTCCTGGCAGATGTTTTTTTGTTCCTTTATATCATGTTGTATATATAAGTACGTCTTCAACATCAGAGAAAATCCATATAATTTTTTTATTATCTAATATAATTTAAAAATATTTAAAAGAATTACTTGTTAAAAATAGTTCTTCATACTT
The DNA here is from genome assembly GCF_002157705.1 of Plasmodium gonderi. Classification (NCBI taxonomy): domain Eukaryota; phylum Apicomplexa; class Aconoidasida; order Haemosporida; family Plasmodiidae; genus Plasmodium; species Plasmodium gonderi. The sequence goes on along the minus strand of NW_021629240.1, from coordinate 7,635 downwards.
ATTAGTATATATTTCTATATTAAAAGAATTAAAGGCTTTGATATCTAATAAAATATTCTTCCCCATGCTTGTAATGTGGATTTTATGGCTCTAATCCATTGCTAAACTAAATATTATTACATACTTTCATATCATTTTCAGAATATAGTTTCTTTCAGATTATATTCCGTAACAGGATATATATGTGTGTATATTTTCATATATAATGATTATGCAAGAAACACATAATAAATTATATATTATTTATAAGTAAATTACTAACGTAAATAATAAAAAATCAATAAATTCTAACGAAATATGAAAACTAGATTTTCTTTCATATAAATCATTAGAAATATATATATTCCAACATATACGAAAAGTTATTATTAAAATGTTATTGAAGGTTAAGTGACATGGCACTTCAATAATGATTCTATAAAATTAATCAATATCCCTCTTGTAAACTCCTAATTAATATACAGACTATTAATAAGACTTTTCGTTGTAATTCATTATCATTTTTTGCTATTATTTGATCTTCTTGTGTTAAAGAGACTTTTTTACTGCATATTATACAGCTAACTCCCTTGCATGGTATTCAGTACCACTCAATTTCTTTTGCATGTTATTCTTTACATTAATTATAAAATTTGGGATTTTTTTTTTATAAGATAATATATATTTCCTTTTAAAACATTTGTGTAATTCTACATTGTTTTGAATATACATATAATATTTCATGCATATTTAAAAGTAAGTATTATATATATTTTTAATGTAATAAAAAAATCAACACAGTAATGATATAATTCTTATATACTTTTCTGAATAATTTCAGGAACTATATGAGATATTGAATTACATGTATTGCAAAAATGCTCATTCCTGTTGTCTTCAACAAGAATATTCCACAACAAACGATGTTCACAAAAAGCAAGTGTGATATTTACAGTATTATTAGAACCATAAATTACATTTTACCATTTATACCCCCAACAATTCAAAGGTGTTTACTTAACTAAATCATTATTTCCTTTATCTAAGGAACTTATTTGCTTTTTAAATATTTTTTTGCATTTTGAGCACTATATTTTTAATATTGCTTTTCTTAACCTTTGAATAATTTAATGATTTACATTCTGCAATAAATTCTTTTAAAACTTTATATCATTTTAAAGAGCATAATAAAAAAATTTCAAATGGAAATTATCTAGGAGATACCATGATGCACTTGTAATTAAAAAGATGAATAAGGGAATTATATATTAATTATATCGTTCAAATTCTGCTATTAATTAAAAAAAAAATTGAGAATGAAATTAAATAAAATGAACACATATGTTCAATGTAATAAAATAGAAAAATTACGTTCACAGATGACAATGCGTTGATGCGTTACATTAAAAGGACCCAGCAAATTTTGTCAATATTTTTAAATATAGAATATATATAAATATATTTTCCGTATAATAGGAAATATGATTTTACATAACAAACATGAAAAATTATATTGTTGCCAAGGAACACACATTTTACGGTTAGTATTATATTAAATGTATATAGAATATTAATCATAAATGATTTAAATATCTAAATTAAATTGATACGCTAACCTACATGCATAAATATAAAAAAATTAGTAATTTCGTAAGAGTTACAACGAATATACAAAATAAGTGATACCGCGTTGAAATGTTAATATGTATAATTAAACTTGTTGTGATTAAAAATATTATACGATTATCTCAAATAAAATTAATCATATTAAATTTTTGATTTTAATTGTTAAAACAATTAAGGAGACCACGTAGAATTAAGTAATATTATAGTTAAGTACCAAAATAGTGTACTTATTTATTCTCTCTTATTAAATTAAAATGAATGCTAAATTCAATATGTCAATTAATATATATTTTTACTTAAGGAACATTTAATATTTTTTACAAATTATTTTACTATTATTACATATGCAACTTAAGTCATATACATGGAAAAATTTAGAAAAAGATGGATGATTCTCTAAATCATTAAATTTGTAATAAAAGGGGTAAGAATATATTATATTAGCATAACAATAATATTCCATAATTTATAGTAAATTATTAATTTAAAATAATTTACATCTTATTTTAATCTTGTGAATTAGTAAATATTAATATGCAATTTTTTTATATTTTGTACAACATATTTAATTACATTTCTTTTTTACATCGCATCAAATAATTTTTTATATATAGATATATATCATATATTTTAACAATTTTAATGTACATTAATTTTGTATATTCACTGCATCCTTTATATATAATGGGAAATTATATATTTGATTTTTTCTTTAAAATAAAATATTTATGCTTAAGTGTATTATGAATATAAAGTTATCATTAAAATTAACCGGATTACTTTGGTAGAATAATTAATAATATATTTATATATTTAGCTTTTTAATATATAAAAGCGCATATCCCATTTCAATTACTTACATATTTCTTAGTAAATTCATAAAATTGATTTCTTATTAGGTATGCTAATATTACATGTTTATTTTATATTTTTTTATAATAAAGTTGTTAATATTTAAAAAAGAATTAAACTATATAGCATATAATTTTGAAGTATACTAAATGTTAATTTGTTCCTTTAGTTTATTATTCATATGTATATTATTAAGCTTGTATATTTGTACCACAAGTACTATATATGTTTTAATCTCTTTTTCTAAATAATCCATATTTAACATTATAATGTGTTAAATATAATTTATTATGATATTTTATTACGCATATACTATATGAAGTATAGTGTAATATTTTGTTATATGAATTTACGAAATAACATAATTAAATATGGGAAAATAAAAAAATAAACGCGTGTATTGAGTAATGTAATAATATTTTATTGCTTTATTCTTATTTTTATAATATATAATATACATCTCATAATATTATTTACAATTTTTTGATTAATATTAATATAATAAATATTTTATATTAATTAAGTGATGAAAAAATAAGTTAAAATATTATATATTTTTTAATAATGCATTATATTATGTGATATTTTGTTAATTATTATTTCTCCATTTATTTATATTTTATTTATTATATATTTACTTATTTTTAGTCTTACCTAATATTGATATTATCCCTATTTTATCATTAGCATTATCGTACATTACGAGCAATTAATAAAATATAACATTATATATTTTTTGAAATAATGATAAGATATAGGAATAAAAACATAAGTACTATATAAGTAATATAATGTTTTATACGCAGGGTTTTAACGAATATATGTATAAGTAAAGACATGTGCTGTAATTTTACGTAGTTACTACACCAAGAATAACAAAATATTATTTTTTTAAAAAAAATATATATTAATTAAAATATAAGAAATAATAGAAAAAATATATATATTATTTATATACGCGAAAATGAACCCTACAAAAACTAATAACATTATATAAATATAATTTAAAGATTTTCATTATACAATTATATAAAACAGGAGAACAATTATATGTAATAAAATATGTTATGATACATTCCTTTTATGAATAATGTACTATTATGTGAATTATTTGTGAAACTAAGAAAAGAATATATTCTTACATGAGAATAAATTATAAATGTAAACTTAGTTAGAAAATAAGCAATGCTAGTCATAAAACTATCATTTTTAATATAAATAGTTTTTTTCGCAAATTTTATATTATTGTCTATATATTATAATAATATAATTTCGTAAGGAATATAACTTTTTAATGAAAAATGTATTATATATTTTAAAATAATATATTTTTTTTCTTAATGAGTAGAAATAAAAAAATTTTAATAATAAATAAATTTTTAAAAAATATGCAAAATTCAAATTTATAATCGAATTTTTTACAAATTATATGAGTTTTTTGAATAATCACGCTTTTTTAGTTTACATTACGTAACCATTCATATTATTAAAAATTTATAATGTTTATAATTTACATCTAATGACGATATACTTTTTACATATCTTATTTTAAGCATAGCTTAACGTTCTAATATTACTTGTACCATTATAATTTTTTCCAACTATATACTTCATCATTTTCATATATTATTACCAAAAACAATTGTATGTAATTAGAATATTCACATAGTGGACAATATATATGTGCATAAATTATAGAATATATATAATTTCCTATTTTTTGTTTATATTTAATATAAGATGCACTATCTGTTACATGGTTTTTATCTATAATTATATATTTTCTGTTTTCGTATATTATTTTTTTGCGATAATTTTTTAATATTATTTTACTAATATACTATATGTATTTAAAAAATGTATAAAAAGAAAATATATTTTTATTATAAGTATAACTAACATATATATATCCCTACATTATTAATAATTATTTATGCGTATAACTAGTTACTACAAATTTAAATACAGCAAGTTCAAATGTTATATTTTTACATAGGAATTTTATGATTATCTACCAGAAGTATAAATTATGTTATACTTCTCTTCATCAGGATCCCCATTATGTCTTTCATATTTGTATGTTATATAATCGCATAGTTTCTCATCCATATTCATTGCCTTTATTATCTTTCTTTGCTTAATAAAACGTAATTTCTTCCAATATTCTCTAAACTAATAATAGAAATGAAATATTAATGGATTCATAAGAATACATAATTTATGGAATAATTTTTGTTCAAGTGTAATAAAAAAATAAGCATAATACATATTTATCTCAAACATAAATTATTACTAACCTTATAAACATATAAAAAAAATTTTCCTATTAATATTGTAACAAGAACTGTTGTTATTATAATATTTTTATTGTTATTTCTTCTATCAAAAATTTTAACAAAATCCTTTTCTAAACGCGTTACTTCATCATATTGTATTTCTGAATGTGTCCCTTGACCATCTTGTATTTCTAAATCCGTCGGTTCTTCATGCTCTTTTTCTGATGAAACATTTAACTCGCAAGAACATATATAAGCGTTGGATTTATGAGCACCTAATCTATCCTTAAAATCTATTAAGCAGCTTTTATTGTATATCTATTTATTACTTTCAACTAGACATCTAATATGATATAATTTAGTAATCAAAGCAATATCCTTGGAATAATTAGGATTCGTTATGAGAGCATTATATTTTTCAATTAATCTATCAATATTAGAACATAAATTAACATCCTACAAATTATATGGCATAATATGATTTATATAATAATATATATTATATATATTATAAAGATTTTTTATTTTTTCATATATTTTATCATCATCATGTTCAAATTTAAAAGTACATTCCTTTACACTTAGATGAGACTTAAGAGGATTAACATATTCATTCAAATAATTAAATATATTTTCAGATTCATTATTATGTTCTTCTTCAATTTTTGCTTTTATCCAGTATTTAATAAAATTGCCACATTTATAGATATCATTTAAATTTTTCGCCTTAACATTGTCAATATATTTTTTTATAATCTTACAATAAGAAGAAACACTTTGTTTTATTTTTCTTTCAATATTTTTGGTAGTCAAGAATTCATCAATATCTACATCACTACATTGATAATCTCGAAAACTAGGGATTTTCGCCCTGAATAATGCTTAAGCTTCGTAATCCAAATACTAATAAAAAACATATAAATTATAGAATATATACATATCAATGTAAATGTTAAATAAGTAATATTATTGATATATTGCTAAAATAATCCATCAAGAAAATAAGGCATTATTTATCATAATATAAGCATATAAAATTTACGTTTCACTACTTACATCATTTAACATTGTATACATAAAAAATAAAAACTAGCTTAATAATAATATTACTTTAATTAGATATATTTAACATCACATAAAATTAAATATTATTTGTATCGTAAATTTCTATTACAAATTTTAAAGCATAATCTTGTAATTTATTAGATATTACATCTGTATTAATATATATTTTTATGAAATTATTTTAGATTATCTTTCTAAATTTTATCATTTTCACTTCATATTTATGTTAATGTTGTATTATATAGATATGCATAAGCTACTTAATCATTATAATCATAATGTTGTAGGAAAATATATTTTAATTAATTGAATCATTGAGAGAAATAAGTACATATTTATATAATCTTTATTATAATTCATGATATATATTATCCATAAAAATGATACGTACTAATGTATTATTTAATGAAAATTAATTTTTTAATAAATATATATATAAATATATATTTCAAATAATATAATATTTATGAATACTAATAAATTGCAAAGATTTCATTAAATTCTATCCAATGAAATCTGGTTGCAGTACATATAAGCGTTAATTTAATATCTTTAATAACATATACCATGCAGTATAATTATTTATAATAGTAAAAATGATTTTATAAGAATTGAAAAGTATGAAAGTATGATTATATGTTTACATATTTATTCTATATATTATAGGTTCCTATTAAATATTAATTTAAACATAAATATCGTGTACAAGTATATAATAAAAATTACACAATTCATGCAGTAATATTGCTTTTTTTAATATCACATAATAAAATTTATTGCAATTCCTTTTTTTTTTTTTTTTTTTCATGAATAAGTTATACTAAATAGTGTAAATTATGAATTAGTAATTTAATTATATTAATTTATATAAAAAAAATTACAAATATAAACAGGATTTACAATGCAAAAATACAAATATTTAGAGTATTTATATTGTATTAAATAAATTATAGAATTTAAAATTATGAATACAATGATCAAAAATGTTGCATTAATTATATATTATTTTTCTTATTATAATATACAAAATGTAAAAAAGTATAATAATTATATATATTTATGAAGACACGAAAAAAAAATATTATACATAATGTTTAAAAAAAAAATTTGAATATAAATTGATTCTACATATTGGAATTAATATATAAGTTGTAATTCATTATATAAAGGTTTATCCCAGATGCATTTTCATTTATATATGAACTAATGGTCCTTTTTGAAAGAAGATTTTATACATATTAACTTTGAAATGGAAATATGAATAATGTTATATACATATCAATAAATATTAAATTATAACGTTTATTCATAATAAGGTATAATAATATATGAAATATATTATTAATTATACCTTTTTTTAATAATCATAGTACTTTGTACATGATCGTGCTTATACATCTACTTATATCGGAAAAGAAATATTGAAATATTTTAAGATATTAAAATTTAACATATATATCATGATCCTTTAGAATGTACAAATTTATATAAAAATTAGAACATTTTTTATATAGAATAACAGAATAAGAATATATACTTATTCAAATTTGTCACAATTTTTTTTATGTATGTAAAAACATATATATATAAATAAAAAGTTTATGTATTTAAATTTATATACTTCTATATTAAAAAACATATACATAAAAAATATATGCACATTAAATAAATACAAACCTTTTTTTTATATAGTACATTGCTCTACATTATAATTATATTATTAATTAAAATGAAAAATAGACTAATACCTTATATAATTAATATTATAAACAAAGCATTATGGAAATGATAAAAACGTATATAACAATGTTTCAAATATCAAGTACATTATTACATA
>NW_021629239.1:0-3710 GCF_002157705.1 Plasmodium gonderi | reverse complement strand
ATTATATGACATGGATAAATCATATATAGTATTTGCATGTTCTTTGTCATATATAAGTTAAATGAATTAATCAATCTTCTTATATTGCCTTTATAATAATATTTCAAAATTATTGAAAAATCTAAAGAATAAGCCATAAAAGTAAAATTGTTCAGAAAATAATGTTTTTTAATTAAAATTACACATTAAATCATTATGCTTATTGTTTTTTTACATTAGTAAGAGTTCTATGGGACAAAAAAAAAAAACAAAAAATGATATAACGAATCAACACAAATATATGCAATGTGCATATATATAGCTTATACATATATATTCATTTCTATTTGTCATTTATATAATATATATTACTTCATATATATGCAAAAATGGATACATGCTAATTATGCTATCGTACATTATAGACAATTAAATGTCTAAAAAATAACCCCTTCGTTGATACAATTTTTATAATTAATGAACATCTTGTATTTTCATATTGATATTATCACTAAAAAAAAATATATCTTATTGAACAAATTTATTTATACTAATATTTACATATCTATTATTTATGAAAAATATATCTTTATATTCTGTGGGATACATTTATGTGTTAAATTGGTAGTAATTATATGAATATATCTTCCTGTTATATATACATAAAATTATCTAAAATATGTAACATACATATTAAATAAATATTATATTTATTTAGCTTATTATGTGTCAATACTTAATTTCTGTTGTTGAACAAGGTTTATAATAAATATAAAGGAATACATTTTAATTATAACGTGGAGTGTATAATGATTTATCTTTGATGGCCTTATACGTTGCTCTAAGAAATTTATTTTGTGATATGTTTCATTTATTATGATCTTTATAATATATAACATTTTTAGGTTATATTTTCGTGCTCAACAATTATATTCAAATATATCTTATTTCTTGTCTAAAAATAATCATTTTTACAATTTATTATATATATTATACAATGCCAATAAATTCATACGTTTTTATAGCACCTTTTTAAGACTAGTCTACTGAGTTATATAATATATTGTGTTTATTTTTTATTATATTTTTCTGTGACTCTTCAAATAAATTGATTAATTCGTAATGCTTTTTATTTTTTCTATTCCGTAGATTTTTTAACTTTCTTCTCCTTGGTCGTAAGTATGAACCATAAGCGATATACTGATATTTAAGAAAAAATATGATGTTTTCATGTAGAATGCAATAATTATATATTAAATATTTATTATAAAATATATCATAAATATTTACTGAATAAACCTTTAATTAATTAAATTTATTTTTAACATTATGCACTATGCATATAATTATTAATATTGAAAAAAATAAAACACCTGTTCTTATCCACGTCACTGGAGATGCAATATCATTTGATAATGCTCCAGCTTTTGCCGTGTTTATTGGCGATATTTTCAAGGAAGCAGTCAATACTTCATCTACACATTCTTGAGGATTTATTCTCCAGTATTCATGAAAATCTTTACTAAATTTATCCAGCAATTCAGGAACAATATTTTGATGCTTTTCTTTATAATTTTGTGATATTTCCTCATACTTATCTGCACATTCATAAACGTAATTGCATTTATTACGTTCATTTTTTTCTATATATTTAAATTTCTTATATAAATTATCAAAACTAGTAAATATTTTATATATATTATCATACCACATTAATCATAAATAATCTTTACATATATCAAGTCCACCTACGCCTGCATCTTTGAATGCTTCTTTGAATAAATCATGAAATTCATCAAATGTGAGATTATTTATATTAGGACTTTTGTTATTTACTACTTCTTTTATTTTTTATACAAAATAATAACAATATGGTTTTATATCATTTTTACTTTTATTTTTGATTTCAAATAAATAAAGACCAAGATATTGGCAACTTGGAGTAAGATTAGTCCAGGTATGTATAGGATTATTTTGATATTTCTGATTAAATGTATTGCAACATTTTCCTATTGGACCATTTACAGGACAAGAATACTGTGCGTGAGAAACCTTATTATATAATTCCTTACATTTGGGAAATATATCCTTATACGATAACTAAAATTGAAATTTATAATGCATATAAAAGTCTTATATTTATTATAAAAATGTATTTGTTTGATTTGAATAAATGGGACAATTTTAAAATATAGTATCATTTATTATAATTTTAATTATATGTAGTAACATACTTAAGCTTTAGATACTTGCCTGTTACCCATTATATTTTCAAACTAATACGAAAAAAAAAACATATTCATTATTATAACTTAGAATATGCTAAAAATAGCACAATTGTTATTATATATATATTACATGCATAAATCTTATTAATTTATAAATATAATATAATTATAAATTTTCATCCTTATATATTAAAATTTTATAGTGTAATTTGTTCTTATAAACTAAAAGTTTTAGTGTTAATATAAAGGTTATATCATCATATTTTAGTGTTTCGGTATTAAATTTAATGATTTGAGTTTTTTATCTAGTAATAAAGATTAAGATTTCTTATATTCATATGCAGTGTAATGAAGTATATATATAAGATTTGTATTTCAGTATATATTGTAAAATATATTATTTATTTTTAAATAAATTTAAAGTGTATATACATTATTTATATTTTCCTAATAATATATAATTTATTAATAGACACTTCATATATATATTATTTGTTTTTTTATACATAATTAATGTAAATATCCTTTCATTAAACATTAAAGATTATAATATATAGTATTTTTAACTTTTACATAATAAGATGTAAGAATAATATATACACACTTAAATATTATTATTTTTATATTGTATATTTTATTAAATAATCTGTAGCTACTAATTCTATACACATAATATTTATTATAGCATTTCATTTTGACATCTCTATTATAAAAATTATAATATTTTTTTTTTTATTCGAAGAATGAATTTCCTTAATACATTTAATTATATACATTTGCTCTATTATTTCTAAAATACTTAGGGGGAAAAATAATATGAGTTATTTACATTTACACAATAATGCATATTTATTTATTCCAAAAAGTATAAATATATTTTTGTTCTTATAATTCTTCAATATCGTTTAATATATATTAATAAATATATTTACATAATTATTCAATCAAACAATATCACTATTCATGGTTATATATATACCATTCATTATTTATTATTTATATATATATAAATAAAGGTTTATCGTAAATGAATCATTGATATACTTCTAATGCACATACTGAATTATGGAATAATGCGTTACTTCAATATAATTATATATTTCTTTTTTTTATTTATAGTAATGTAAAAAATGTATGTAAAAATTTATTATTACAACAATGTGGATAATTATACGTGCGGTATATAATTATTTTGATTTATAGTATGATTATATTTAAACCTTAAATTAACGATTGAACACAATTTATGCAGTAGAAAAATTATGGACTTTATATGTAACATTTAAGCATTAAGAAAATTAAAAATATTTTTTATGTTTTAACACTTAAAATAGTGTTATATTACATTTTTTCATAGAATACGTGTTTTGTTAAATACATATTTTTTTCTATACATCCACGTACATTGTGGATATTTTGAATATATTTATTATATTTTGCTAAGAAAGAAGCTTTTAATTCATTAATATATCTTCCAAAGTATTCAACAAATAATATTCTATT
>NW_021629238.1:44986-45184 GCF_002157705.1 Plasmodium gonderi | reverse complement strand
ATAAAAAATCTAATAATTTTTTTTCATATATAAATTATTTTATTTCATGTATTAAATAAATCACTAAATATACATGATGTAAAGATATAAAACATTATAAAGAACTATTTCCTCGCACCGTAAAAATTAATGTGTCTTTTTTTTTCTGCTACTTATTTATAAAAATGTGGAAATAACATTAATAAATATATATATTTT
>NW_021629238.1:0-44874 GCF_002157705.1 Plasmodium gonderi | reverse complement strand
ATTTATATATTTTAAATGAACTTCCTTTTACAACCATCCAAAAATAATAATTACAATAAAATTATATACCTCATAATTTATAGTGTCATTGATGCATAAAAATTTTCATATTTAAAATTCATGCCTTTTTTACAGATATAATTCATATTGAAATTGATATTATGCCTATTTATACCATATCAATAATTTAGCATGTAGTTATATGAATTTTAAAATATATTATCTCAATTATGACTCAAAAATAAATAAATACATAAATGATTTTAAAAGTCTCTAATATATAGAATATATAATAGTGATATATGAATATATATATATCAATTTGAAATATTTTTATATACACTATAGAATAAATATAAGAATAATTTTCTTCCTAATATTCATGGAGCTGTAACAGATTACAGAAAAGAACTAGATATAAATGCTTTAATTGTACATAATATAAGATTAGAACATTTACACATACACTTAGGTGAAATGTCATTAAGTTTCCTTCATATTATTTTTGTCGCTCTACATTTTTTATTTGTTATGATATCGCTTCGAGGATTTATTGGGTGTATTTTATGTACTAATACTTTTAGTTTTATTACAGTATGAATTTATTTGCGTTTGATATATTAACTTCATCTTTTAATTTATACAACAATTCTAAAATGTTGTAAATTTTCTTCACATTTAAAGTAATGTATACAATAATGAAGCAAGCAATCATTACCATATGAGTAATTTTGATTTTCTTGATATATTTTTAAATGTGAAAAACAAAGTTTTAAATAATTTTCAAATTTATATTTATATGTTATATTTTTTATAATATAATCATTATATTTAAAACAATCAAAAAAATATTTCCCTTTTATCGCCTCTACCAAGTCATCTATCTATTCACAAGAGTAAGGTCTCCTCTTTAAATATTTTATATTTATATTTTTTACAAGAATATAAAATTTCGTTCTGATGTTTTTATTGTATGTACGCGCACGAATTTTTCCCATAAATGTTTATAAAACCACCTCTAGAAGAAACAGAAATTGTCTGGATGTTCGTTTTCTGAAACTCTAGATAATTCTCTTAAATTCGTTGTTATCTTTTTACTAAATTTTTAACCCTTGAATTAGTGTTTAGTAGAATACTATAGTCATTATTATCATCAATTATAGCTACAGAATTTTTTAATACATTATATTTTTTATATGCACATAATCTGAAAAAATAACTTGTTGTTAATTATATTAAAATTGAAAAATGCATAATAAATAAAACGCTATCCATAAATAAGAGAATATTCAATTTCCTTAATAATATGTAGAGAATATAATTATTATTATATTTATAATTTATTTTAAAATATTATAAGCATGCACATTTACTCATTTTTAAATAGACATTATCTTATATTCTCTGCATTTAATATTGTGTCTACCATATTATAGGTTGCACTATTGAAAACAATATTATTCAAATCATTATTAACATAATCATGCATCTGAAAATAATATTATAATTCAGAAAATTTTATTAAGTAATTTAATTTTTATTTATTATTTCGATAAAAATATTATAGCATATTTTTACAGAAAAAAAGTAAACACATGATAACATTCGTAAAACGAAAACTAAAATATATAATATAGTAACTGAATTCAAATTAAAGAATATAGAGAAATTTTTTTGCTTAGTAATATTTCAATATATTAAATTAATACAGTATTCTAAGAATAACTCAGAATAATAATATAATATGTAATTTATATAATCTTTTTAAAGTTTAATTTATATTGATATATTAATTTAATTATAACATATTAAAGTTCTAAAAGGGTTCATGGCTTATTCTACACATAGTATAGTTATATAATATATTGAAATTTTAATATTATGTTTTTCCACAATGTAACAAATTGTACAAATACATGTTACATATTGTGCACAAATGTATAATATGATTTAGCACATTTTTATGTACACGTTAAACAATTCAATTAAATTTTAAGAATAAAATGTATACATTTATTTATTTTTTATTAACATATATACTAAAAATAGCTTATTTAATAATATGTGTGTATTACATTAGCATCATGTGAATGTGATAAATATATGTACTATAGAAAATGTAATTATCAAATACGTATAATATGTGCATTCATTTTTATAATACTACTTCTATGTTATTTGTTGTAATAAATATCATGAAAATTAAAAAAAAAAATATAAATAACATACTGTCCTAAATCATTATTTTTAGGACATAATCATTTTTATTTTTCAAATATTATTTATAAAAATGCTTTTACTTTATATTACGTTTTTTATATTCATTTTTTTAAAATAATAATTAATGAATTAAATGTAGAGTGAACAGCTATATCAAAGATTTATTCTGCAGTATAATCATAAAATATATTAGAAAGTTTTGTGCTTAATGGAATAACTTGAACGATGGTGTATTTTGTAAATATTGTTTTTTTTAAGGTTTTTTAGTCCTCCTATTACTGTGTTCTTACTTACTTTTTTTAGTGTAATTTCATGGTATATTCACAATGCAATTATCCATTAATTTTATATTTTTGTCTATATAAATTTTTTATATGAACCAAAGTTTATATAGTAGAATCGAATAAAATATTTTTTATAACTCTTATAACATCCAGTTTTTCCAAATTTTAATTTATAAATTTATGAAACATCTTAATCTTCATATTTTAACTTATTTTTATCTGTATAAATTTTTAAATTAAATTTGGATACTTTATCTTTTTATTTGTTTCAATGTTCCTGATTATTTAATAAGCTTTCTGTTCTAATAACTAATGTGTTATCATAATTCTATATTTTAAAAATATATTTATTAAATATGGAATAAATATAATATATAAAATATAATTTTTTGTTTAAATAAATAGTTATATATATGAGTGAATATATTTGCGTCTATAAATAATATTAGATAAAATATTGAATATGCATGAACAAATTAATATAATCATTCATCATAGAATTCTTACATGTATAGTAGAACTATAAAGGTAAAGATTTGTATAAGAGAAATATACTTATACTTTCTCCTCATATTGTAAACATATCACTGTACTACGTATAAGCAGATGTAAATTTTGATATTTCACATATAGGAAAAGAATCATATTAGCATAGTATTCTATATACTTATAATAAATTAAAATGATTATATTAAAAAATAGATGAAATTATGTATATTTTAGTAAATTAATCGTTTTATAGTTTCTCTTATAAATTACACGTTTATCGTTACATACATATTATAAATACAAATATATTCGATTATTATGTAGATGTTTTTTAAAAACTATTAAATTTATCCATCCTCTTTTTAGAGAATTAGAACAAATTTACATATAAGGAAAAATATTTAATTTAAAAATACGCAATAAAAAGGACTGTTATATAAAATTTATATATATAACCTTAACAATTTCATTCAGTATATAGTACAAAATAATGAAAAAAGAAAAACTTTATATGTACTTATCTAAAACTATATACGTTTTATATAATAAGAACGTACTGATACAATACATTAAGAGCATTAAGAATAAAAGGATAAGAATTATATTTTTTTTAATAGCAAATTCTTTAGTGGAAAAATAAAAATAAATGCATTTTTTCACCATATGTTCTCATATATGATTAATTTATCATGAAATATTTATTTGTACTTAATAAATAATAAATATTCATACATATAATTGCTATGTAAATTAACGTCAGTTGTATCTGAAAAAATAGTAACAATTATTATATAGAAAAAAAAATTATATAAATATACATATACAGAATATAGTATGGTATTAAGTATGTTAATAAATTCAATAATTGATATGAAAATTCTTAATTCTTTGAAATAATCATAGACATATTATTTTTTTGAAACTATTACCTTATATATTTATAAGAATATTGTTTTTAGTTCATGATTTATTCGTAAGATTTTGTATTCTATATTAAATAAGTTTTTTTATATAAAATACGTTTTAATTTCATTGTTATTCAGTATAATACTTTACCCAAATATAATTTAAATCGTATGTATAATATTTATTAATGATTTAACTCAATTTATCAACTGAAATAATCTTTTGTTACATTGCACTTTATTCTTAATATTGTACATATATATAAATACGAAAATTTTGCTTTAAATTAGTCATTAATTAAAACTTTTATTACATATAACTCATTTTATATATTTTTTATAATCCTTCATTAATAATTCTATATTTCCTAAATTTTATATTATCATTATTTCAGGTGAGTTCTGTAGAAATTCGCATATTATATATTATTAACTCTGTACAAAATTTTGAGATTATAATGGAGAATAGATTACTGCTATTCAATATTTTTCCCTTAATTCTTAATTTTTTTTTATTCGTACAAGTTTCAATGAATTTTAATTAATTATTTATTCAATTATTCATTACTTTTCTCATTTTCCTATGTTGTATGATAATATTTTATTATTTTTTTCACTATAAGACGATTTTATATACCTTATACAAATTTCCCATTAATAAGACTTGTATCAGAGATATAATATATAGAATATGTTAAAATATTAGGTAGATGTAATATATATGGATTTGTATAAAACTCAGCCAAGGAATTTTTTCCCATTGTAAAATGCTCATAGTTACTGTTATGTACAAATTCAGTGTAAGAATATTCGGTTTATGCATATTCATTCAACATAATAATATAAAAATAAAGCAATAAATTATATAATATTTTAATAAATATATTATATACTTTCTTTATTTATTTATCATATATAGTTCATTGAAAATATACACTTCTTTTATAAAATAAAACGCTCTTTAAGTAAAATGAACATAGATCACATATCATTCTATGTCTACGCGCATTTTCATATGTTTTTTTAATAAAAAACAATAAAATATTTAAAACGTATTCAATTAATGAACATTTATATTTTTAAAATAAAAATATGTTTCATATATTCTTTTATATATAATCAAAATTATTAATAAAAACATAAAAAAAATAGGTTATTTATTCCTAAGTCTTATGCATTAATATAATATTCTCAAAAATATTTTAATATAAAAATGAATTATTTATTATTTTCTTTTATAATTCTAATTGCATTATATTACATTTTTAATGAACATTACTTGTTTTATAATGCTGTATAATATATTTAATATTTTACTTATATAATATAAATAGTTCTACTATTCTACTGTGTTTTGGGATAAATTTGTTCTAAATAGAAAGAAATATAGTGTATATAACTTTACTAAGCATATAATTATTAATATATAATACCATATATAATACTTTTGATTTTTTATTTAATATTAATTACAAAATTTTCTTGTATATTATGTATTATATATATCATTTTAATTAATATAAAATATCCAGTGTTTTACGAATATATACGTACAAGAGGATTAAATATTTATAAGAATAATATTTTGAATTATATAATAACTGTTTCATATTAAATTATATGACATATTTTAATATAATAATTATTGAATTAGCAGTCATACCAAAAATTATGTGAAATATAATATTTTTATTTTCAAATGTAAATTACATTTTAATTATATCAAATACTTAGTAATATATAGTTTATATATTCTTTTTTTGATTCAAATTTTATAGATTAATATTTAGGTTCAAATATATATGCATTAGTTCTTTTAGAGATTATAATCCCCTTTTTTATATATATTACATATATAAACATATCTATTTAGAGTTTGTTCTTGTTCATTTCTCTATTATTAACTTGTACCTTGTTTTAAATTCAAACTTATCCTCTTATGAAATGCATTTGGGTATGCGTATTATTATTGAATTTTCAAACATGTTTTTGTCTTTTAATGCATTTGATATATATTTAATAGTATTCCTTGTTATGTATTTTTTACAGTACAGTTCTTTCTTAATATTTTCTTATAATAAAATTATAATTTCTAATTTTCATTATATTAAAAATTTTCCCTCGTCCATAATATGCATATAGAATAATGGATTATATAATCATATATACTTATTAAATCATTATTCAAGTAGGATAATTAAAATAAATATGACTATCATAGTATAATGAATTATTAATTACATATTTAATTTTACAACTTTTAGTCTTTTATAATATTTTGTATTAAAGAATTTTTTAGATTAATATAATAATAGCGAAGAGACATAAATTTATCACATTATGTTGAATATTTATACTTTTAAAATTACATTATTCAATGTAGCTTTATTATGGTTTTTGATATATATATATTATTTTTTGTCTAATTTTTCTATTTTCCGTTCGCTGAATATAATTAATACATATTATTAATATCGAATTAGTTTTATTTTTATAATACATAAATGCATAAATAAAAACGAATATATTCTCAAAAATCATGTCCTTATTTTTAAGCGTAATATAACGAATACTAGTTTGGTAAATCTTATTTCTTATTGTATTCACTGTATTTATATAAATTTAAAAATACATAATAAATTTGTTTCATTAATTATTATAATGGATATATATCATAATAATTTATTGAAAATTTTTCTTAATTTTCGAGAAAATATTATTATATAAAGTAATATTTATTTACTACCAATATTTATACGAATAATAAATAAGTAATTATTTAAGTGCACAAGAAATTTAATTTCAAGATACTATAAGTGTTACTATTATTTATGTAATCCATTGTAAAATTTATGATGTTGAAGGAAAGAATTTATAAATATATTCAAAATATTAACCCCTGTCATTGTTTTGTATATTTTTTTTAAATATGTCTATAATTAAAATTATATAATATTTATATATATTTCAAGCAGAATAATTATTGTTTACTTTTAGTAATAAACTTAGATTTTTTTATTTTTCATTAAAAATATTTTTCAATTATATTATATAACAAAAATAATTAAAAATATATATTATATCCTATAATAATAAATCCTTACAATAATATATGATATTTTTATATGAGTTGTATTATTGTAATAAAGCGAAACAAAATATTTTTTCGTCCAATTTATTTCTATATAGAAATAGATAATATTACTTTCATGTATTTTATTTTTTTTCACTTCTTCAAAAATGTATAAAATTATTCGAAATGGAGGAGAAATTTGTGCGATTGTATTTAAAATAACATATATAGAAGAACAATAATATGTATATAGTCGTTCATGCACTAAAATTTTAAAAACTATCTCTGTAATAAATAATTTTTGTAATACTAATATATTTTTCCTATTTTTAGTTTGATATATTAGATTTATATTTTTCTGATTATAAAAAAATTTTTGATAATTCTACAAATGGACTAGCTGAGTATTCTTCTCAATGTCAGGAAATAAAAAACAGAAATACTCGTATCAATCATTTGAATATTATAAAGGAATATAATACATGCATTAAATTGATGGCATACTTATTTGATATACATAGTGTGCGCGATAACACATTAAGAATAAAAAATGGATTACAATACTTATACTATTTGTTATATAGGGATGATCAGAATTCTTTAAAATATAGTAAACAGATCAACGAAATTTATAAGGAATTCATAAATTTATATTATAAAACTAGTACCGGGGATTTAATTAAACCTTATTCGGAGATAAATATTTTCGACAATGAATGGAAAAAACTTAGAGATATATATGATTTGAATACTAAGATTAATTATATAAAGAATTATAATACATGTTCTGAGACTGATAGATGTGACTGTGTAGATGATTGCGCTGAAACATATATGCGACACGAGGATGCATGTTTATTGAATAGTGGTTCTCATTTTTGTGATGCATTAGAAAACATTAGAAACCAGTATAATAATATACCAAATATAACTGAAGAATGTGATAATCTTAAATGCAAAATGTTACCGTGCATTAAATATGAGGATATAACTTTACCTTATTCTAGAACTAGTACTAAACAAGCTATTTTAATTCCAGT
Source organism: Plasmodium gonderi (assembly GCF_002157705.1). Classification (NCBI taxonomy): domain Eukaryota; phylum Apicomplexa; class Aconoidasida; order Haemosporida; family Plasmodiidae; genus Plasmodium; species Plasmodium gonderi. The sequence continues at coordinate 36,863 of NW_021629238.1, read as the reverse complement.
TACTATAATATTAATAATCTCTCTTTTAATATTTATTCTGAATAAGGTTAGTTATTATTTCATTTATAAGTATTTATACAATAAAATGATTTCTATAAATAAATTAAAAATTAATGCTAATCAATCATATATATAATACATAATTTGTTTTATTATGAAACAGTTCATTCCATGGTGTTCACACTTCAATCGTTTAAGAAAAAGGTATTATAGAAAACATACAGATAAAATATGTTCAATTCAGAAATCTTCTGACGTATTTGAAATCGCAGCATGGAATAATAGATGTAACATATTATATAATTCTACCTAATTTTATTATTTAATATATAAGACAATGAAGACAATGATTATTGGTACGTAAACAGGTATTCAAAAATCATTTGAAAAATATTTTTCTTAGTAACTTGATATAAAGGGGAAATAGTTATAATAATAGAACAAATTATATTTTAATTTAAAAATAAGTCATAGGTTTATATAAAAATGCCATTATCAATGTATTTATACTTTAAACTAAAACATTAATTCAATATCACGTTCATTTCATGTTTTATTATTGAATTTATTAAAGGAATAAAATTATTTTAGTTTGTTCAGTAGTATATTGTAATATAAATAGGAATAAATTATATAGACAAATATAAAATACAAATTATGATATAGAATAATTCCTTTTTTATAGGTTATTTCTATATGTTTATCACACATATTAATATTTATATATGTTTAAGAGATAATGATCAGTAATTAAAAACATATATAAATAAGTGTTTTTATATAATATTTTTTATATCGCTATATTTAAAAAACATTAAAAAATATAAAAAAATGTGACAAAATATAGGAGAATCTTATATTTAATTGCAAAGAAAAATAATATATTTGAGAGTGATATAAAAATTAAAACAGGATATAACATAAATAAATATGAAAAGGTTGTTTTAATTCACGATTCATATAATACGTAAAATAAGAAATTATAATATAAAAATAAACTTAATTCTATTTAGTGTTACATCTTATAATAAGAAAAAATATTTTTTAATTTAATAGAACTGTTTTATGTAACATATTAACTCTACCCATATAATTCAAAATAGAAATATATTATAATATAGAGATATTGAAGTATAATAATTAAACCAAAAAGAATGTAATAATTAATATGGCCTTTATAATATATTCAGGGAATATACTTACATTTACAAAGTAAATTTATTTAAAACATATTGTTTATAAGAGAACAAGTAAATTCAATGTACATATTAAAAATTTTTTGGTGATTTATTATGTAATAAAATAAATTATGTAAATTCATTAGAATATAAATATATTATGAATAATTTTATCAAAAATTGTGATACGAATTATATGACTAATTTTAAAATATTAAATTATTTACATATATGAATCATTTTTTTGATAACCCTTATTTATTTAGTATCCTAATTAAAATTATTAATCTCTATTTTTTTTTAATATTTTTAGGTTTTTTTTTTCTTGTTATTGTTTATCTAGTTACCATACATTATAAATATTATAAAACATATATTTTCATTGAATATATAAGCACTATGTGACAGTAAATATTTGTTGCCAATATTGCTGTATTATTATATATTTTTGTGGATTTCCTAAAATTATTATTTATAAATGGATATGCTTTACTAACATGAAGGGAATATATCTTCATGAATGTGTAATAATTATAATTATATATATAAATATATATAACTCTTTTATTTTCATAATAGGACTAAATTACATATTGAATATATTTATTTTTTAATATTACATATATATGTTTTCTTATTATACATGAATTACAAACAAATAATGACAAAATATCAGTAATACTAAAATTTTAAATGAATAATATGCATATAATAGTATTATTTTATATATTAAATTTACATCTTAAGGAGATTTATATATTCTTAATAACACATAAATTAAAATTTCTCACAAAATGAATCCATGGGCATTACACAGGTTAAATATGAAAAAATATGTTAGTGAGATATTATTACACTATATTACATTACCACATGGGATAAATTTAGTAGATGTAAAATATTAATATTTTATCAAATATTATAAATCTCATTTAAATGTAATTATCTGAAACGAGAATAAATCATTCTGTTAAGCTAAATAATTTATATTACATACTATAATAAAGTATTTGCTAGAAGAAAAATCGTAAATTCTTAAGTATAAAAACTAGTGCTGTAATAATTCATCATTTGCAATCATAAATTAAAAGAAAAATTTTTTATGAATTGTGTGTTTCTTAAATGTATTTCTTCTTATATATAAATATTTTACGAATTATGTATGAAAAAAAAAAGAATTCATAATTTAATTGTATTAGGTTAAAATAAGAAAATTTAACAAAAAATGTAATATTATGTGTATATTCAATATAATTAATAAAAGAATATGTTATATTATATTTGTTTTTAAAATTGTGGTATAAATACAATATTTTACTTTTTCTTATAGTATTGGAACATAAAAAAAAAGATAAAGTATGATATCTAAGGAAACAATATATCATAAAATATTAAAATGATACACCAAATTATAAAAATATAATATAATAATTAATTTATTTATAATAAAATAAATGATAATGATATTTTATAGTTAGATTTATAAAATAAATATATATATGAAGTATTACAGGAGCATACGTTTTCTATTAATAGTCTTCATACATATACATGAATAATCAGAAAAAAAAAAAATCTATAAATGAATAAAAATTTATAATTCCCTAATATAGATACATTATGTAATATAATTATTACTCCAGTATGATATAAAATATTTACATGTATTCTTACTTTATGATGAGTAAAAAGAAAATAGATGTATATATATTACATAACTCAAATTATTATGAGATTTAAAGATTATATTACAGTAGCGAAAAATAAAAATCTATAAAAATATCTTGTCGAAAAAAATATATAAATTTATTTTGACTTAATAAATTTTTTTCATTTAATTTTTATATATAATTCGTTATATATATATTTCTGATATTGCATTTACATAAGATAGTATATTATTATAAAATTGAATTAAAAGATAATATATTAACGTAAAAACTTTAAGAAATAATTACAAACATTTGAAAATATATATATTTATTTATTATAATTATCTGTATTTGTTAGAATAAGTTGTTCATTGTGAGTATTGTGGAGATTTAACATATTCGTACATCATTATAGACTATATCATTTTTCTTAAAGACGATTTTAAAATGTCACACTTATATATAATTTTATCTTTATTGTTAACCTAATATACTTGATTTGTAAAATATATATACAAACCACTAATATTACAACATAAGTATCACATATCCTTAGAAAGCTTCCTTAAAATTATTATATATGTATTGAATATATATCGTTATATAAATAGTGTGCTTTTAATAAATATTATTAAGAAATAAAATGATTATATATTTAAATCTATATATAATATAGTATTATACTTATTATTGAATAAAAAAACATAGTATCATTACAATTAAATGTATTTTATTGGATAATTTAAAAAATGTAACATTATTATTTTGTTTTCAATAATGAGCATACGCTAATTTTCTTATTTCATTTAAGCATTATTAAAACATTTCTTTGTAGTAGATAATTTTATTTAGGAATAATTTTTTCATGCATTTATTTTCATTATTCAATTTTCTCTAATTATAGTATAATTGAATTTAGTGGTATGTATCTGTTTTTTATTAAATACTAATGTATTCCTCATATAATATGTTTTTTTCAAAATATAATTAATCAATGAACAATTTTTTTCTTTTTATATTTTTTATATATTTTATATTTGTATATTTCATATAGTGTTGTAATATATGCATTTTAATAATATTTCTGCTCTAATTTCTTATTATTTATTATATTTTCATTTAAGGTTTTGCTCATATATATAATAATCTATTATTGTCTATAAAAATAGCACATTGAAATAATTGTTAACATAGGAAATTTTTATATATTTTTATTAACTAATTAATTCTAATATATAACAGTGTTTAAAGCGTATTTATTGACTATTAATTTCTTCAACGTTTCGATAATATCTATAATTGTTTTTCCTTATCTAGTAATGTTCTGAAATTTTTATTTCATCTGTTGTCCGAAAGAAAAAAAATAATAGTATACCTCTATATTATTAAATCATTACGTTAATATATTTTATGTTGAATAGTTAATTTTTTTTTCTTTCTAAGAAAATAAAATCTCTTAATTTTATTATATTTATACTATAGAATCTATGTTATATTTATTAATGATCATGATATTTTTATTAGTAGTCTAAGGATTTATATGATATTAGATAATTTATATCAGTTAAATTTTTGTATTTTTCTTCAGATGAATCAATTAAAATAGGTAGTTCATTATTTTTTCCATTCCATATATTCATTAACTTTAGTATGCGCGGTTTTACATATGAACCATAAGGTATATACTGATAACAGAGAAATAATATTACATTTATATGAGTAGATCATATGTTTGATGCAAAATATTCCAAAACATGTATAGTATAGCACATATATAATATGAATTTATAAACTAAATTTATAATTAACTTTGTATAAAACGAATATAATTATTAATATTGTGAAAGTTAAAATAGATACAATTAAAATAACCTTACGAATATCTCTCCTGTCAGCTTGATGTAATATTTTTGTATTTACAGAGCATGCATTTTCATCTTTTGTACTTTTCATATTATCTACTTTAAATTTTCTGAGTACATCACAATAACTAGAATTATTATTTGCTTGACAAATTTCATAAAATTTCATATATTTTTTAAAGTATGTTCTATCCTTGGGGCATTTATGACTATCAATTTCAAAATTTTTTAGATTATTATATAGCCAATATAGGTTTTGAAATTTAGAAAATGTATCATGATCAAGATTATCAACATATGTTTTACATTTATCAAATTCATATTTATCATATGCCTCGTATAAAGTTATCATTTTATTGTAACAACTTTTTTCTTCCTCGCAAGTAGGAGTATAATTAACTAATACATATTTTAACATGTAGTTGAAATATTTACAGTTTCTTTCTATACTATCGACCTTTTTACTTTTAATATTATTTAAATAACAACTAAGTTCTTGACAAGTCCACGGAAATGTATAATCTGTAATTCCAAGTGATTGTCCCATAACACTGCACACAGGACCAAAAGGATTGTTAAAAGAAACGAAACTACAGCTATTTTTAGCTTCGTCATACTCTTGTTTGCATGTGGGAAATATATCGGTAAAATCATACTAAAAATGAAAGCCATGAAGTATTTAAAATTTTTAAATATTTTTAAGAAAACATTTTCTACTCGTTCCTCACAAAAAATGATATTATAAATTTAAGTAATACAAATATTAAAAAGAAAAAATTTATATACATCACTGTTGTTTATTTTAGTGGCAACCATTGTGTTTTAAGCATGATAACTAAAGAGAAAACCTTTTATCTATTTTATAATGAAATTTTTTTATGCTAAAGACATTCGAATACATATTAAAATGATGTCATATATATTATTTTATATAACATTTTAAATCTTAGAATTCTTTTTATAATTTATATTCTTATCGTTTTATAAAGTTATATTAATATACGACAATATTTTTCGTTTGGAATAAGGATACAGTTTTTTCATGTAACACCTAGTTTGAGAAATATATTTATAATATTGTAATTATAAAAAAATATTAAAAAACGAATAATAATTTTATAATATTATTATAAAAATAAACTACTATAATAAAATAATTATTATATATATGAAAAAAAGGGAATATATTTACTTATATTCTATTAAATTATATTAGTATATTTATTATTTCGTATAAATGACTTTTAAAAATTACGTATAAATGAACCTTGCCATAAATGTTTATGCATTTAATTTATAGAATAAAAATCTTTCTATTTATATATAAAATATGATAAATGATTAATCAAAGGAATTATTGTAAATTACGTTGATATTATTTAATATAGATGCAATATATATAAAACTACTTTATTACTATATAACATATAGTATTATTAATTTATTGTATTATGTAGTATAATTAAATTCAAAGGAAAATTGTACATATATATTAGTTTGTTATTTGCATATATGAATGCTTAATACATATTATTAAGAAAACATATATACTACATGAGTGTTTAAGCAATAAAATTGCCATATGTATATATATGCAATATAAAAGTTATATTTATATATTATATATGTTATGCTTATCTACCATTTCATAATTGTTCTATTTTAACTTTTTTTTCGTTACATACTAAATTGCCTTAATAAAATGATAAGTAGGTTGTAATAAATAATTTATTTTAGGATACAACGAAGTGATTTATCTTTTTTATTAGCAATTACTTATGATATAATTACATTTTAAAAGAATGATTATATTCCATATTTATGTAACTATATTTTTTTTTACAGTTATTTAATTTAAGATTATATTCACCAAATATTGTAAAGTTTTTCCTTCTAGTGTATAATAAAATAATAATTAAGACATCTATTTTCCGTTGAATAAATAAATGGAAACAATAATAATGCAAAATATATTATTATTACTACCTTTTCTGCGTTATATTGTGTATTTTTAAAAAATATTTATTTCAAAAAAAACATAAATTCATCATTAAAAACAGATTCTGCATTATATATGTATATATAAATGAAATAAATATATCATACAGCTTAATAACTTAATTAAATATATTTTATATTCATTAATATAATATTATTGAATCATGAAATTATTCTTTATGTTAATCTAGAAAATAATAATTTTTGTTCTCATTTCCTAAGAACTTAGAGATTCTTAAATTTTATGATAAATAAAAATTATAATTTTTTCAACTAAATAACTATTATTTGATAAAAAAATTTTGATACTTATTACAGAAAGCATTATTTGTAGATTTCTGAATTTATTAATTACCTGTTAAACACTGGGTTTATAATTATTATATAATGAAATAATTATTTTTTAGAATTATATGTTTTACGATTAAATATTAATTAAAATATAAGATGCAAAAAAAATTTAAATTAATCTGTTATAAAATAGCTTGTGTATCGTGTATAAAAATATATGTCTAAATATCATTTCTTTTTCTTCGTGAGAGTAATTAAAGCACAAAATATAAAACATAAACACATGTATATAAAATGATATTTTATTTTATGAAATAATATTTAATAAGAGCAAATTAAAGAAATTCATATATTAGTAAATGAAAAAGAATGTATGTGAATGTAAAAACCTCAGATAATAATATATTAATGAGAGAAAAAATTAAAGTAAATTTCTTGAAATATATACACTAAATAATATAATTATTGGAACCATATATTTTGCGGAGTTATTAATATACTTTTTACATTAAAAATTCTATACTGCGTTAATCAGTTTATGTCAGTTTAGGATTTTTAAAAAAATGAGAACAGTAAATATTTAAATTTTTAATTGTAAAACATCGAAAACATGTTAATAGATGTTTCACATTTCGCCAAATGCATTATAAATTATATTTTTTATTGGTTTCCTTTCAATAAAGTATATTATTGAGTAAACTAAAAAATAAAAAAAATATGTATGCTAATAAAATTTTTTTTTATTAATCCAAATGCAAATGTTTATAAATTTTATATAGTAACTTACAGAAGGAATCTAATATAAAAAAATTTATATATTAATATATATAATCACAAAAATTTTGCATATAAATAATTCATTTAATAAGAATTAATAAATATTCATACATAATAATGTAAAAATACATTAATTTGTGCATCTATAATATTAATTATTATTTTATTGTATTTATCTTTCTTATGTCAATGGCATCTTTTAAAATATTATAATTTAATTTTTTTTTTAATACATTTTGATGCTATAAGATTTTTCCATATTTTCATTCAAAACATTATTATGCATAAATATTTCTAATATAAAAGATTTATGTTATATTTTTTTGTAAAGAATTTCACAATATTTTTCAAATTTCATGAAAATATATTTTCCTATATAACTACCTAATGAGAAATATAATGTTTTTTTTTATTTTTATTTTATTATTAATAATGTTCCATGTATTTTAAACTAAATCATTTTTATTCTGTAGAATACAGCTTACGAGAAAACATTAATGCTTCCATAAAATGTCTTTAATATTAACATTTACTTATAAAATTCTATGTATTCATTTGCATGTTCTTGGTAGTTCATATACTCGATATTCTATAATTTCTTATCATTTTTCTTGAATAATATTGTTATTTGTGAAAATTATGATATAACATTTTTAATATATTATGAAAATATGTCATAATAACACTTTACTCTGAGAATATCTACTATATGTATTATATCATATGTTATATTTATATGGCATGAAAAAAACGTTATCGATGTAGTAGTATAAGTTGTATAAAAATTAGTATGGTATTCCCTTTTTTGATGAACTAATCTGATTTTAACATTGAATGCTACGGTGATACCAAACAGCCTATGTAACATTCATATTGTTCTCCACGTTGGTTCAATGAATATATTCCTTCAACTTGAACATTTTGTTTGAAGGTTAATAATTTAAGTTATTCCATAAAAATAAAAAAAATTATTTCACGTTTCTCCTTTAAGCAGAAAATTTTACTCTTATAATGAATAAAAATAAGGTACTAATTTATTTATCATACATATTCTCGAAGTGCTATATGTCTTATATTTAAATTTGTAATTTAATAAGTACTGTTATCTTAGCTTAGAGACTTTTATTAGGAATAATATAATGAATATATTCAAACAAAACGCTTTCTTTATTATTAACACATATTTTTTATTATTATTATAGAAATTTAATGTATTTCCTATCGAATGATTATTATTATTTGTCTTCTTGCTAAATAACTATATAGAGAATTTCCCAACTAAATGAAAAATTACGCTTAATTTATTAACTTTTTGAAATACGAAGCCTATTATGTAATTAAGTCTTCTGCTATATTTTTTACAACCAATATCATTCCTTATATATTTATATATACATATGTGGCCTTTCTCTTATATTTTCATAATATCTTAATCCATCCATACTACATTAATTTTTTATAATAAGACTTAAATTATTTCAGAATAATAATTTTCATTTAATTTCGTCACTGATGCCCTTTTATAAAGACTACACCAAATATCAATAATGATGTACAAGAAATGTAGTAACAAGAAGCACACATAAAAAGTTATAAGAACGCTTTAATAAGAAAAAAAAATTATATTTTTAATTGTAAGTATGAATTGTTTGGTCCTTAGTTATAAACAAATATGTAAAGAAAATGTAGAAAAAAAATCACAAAAGGTGATATTGAACCTACATTTCTTAATGCTTTAGATTCTATGAAAATTAATAAAAAATGTGGAAGTTTTGAATAGCTTAGAATTTATTGATAAAACAATATCTAAAAATGAATGTTGTCAAATAATTAAATCACATGCATTTATTGATAGAGAAATACAAGATATTTTCCTTTCATTTTTTATAATAAAAACACATTGAATAAAATCTATATTTATTCTTTTGTTATATTAAATTTTATATAATAATTTTTTTTTTTCTTGCCTTCATGTAAATTATTTTTTTTATAAATTCATTTGTATGTAAATTTTTTACTATTATATTCTTGATTCATTACTTTTTATAATTATTGTGTGTAGATTTAAAAAAATAAAATAATCTAAAATTACATTATCTTATATATTTTGTTTTTAATGAGGTGTTTTTTGTAAGCTTCATTGACAAAAGCAAATATCTGTCTTTCATTATATTCATGGTTATGATACTTTCATTATATATTATAATGGATTTATTTAATTTTTATATTACAAGATATAACCAATAGATTCTATAATTTATAAATTATTTTTACTATGAGTTTATATTTATGAGTACCTATTTATTTCTATTCTAATGTATATAACATATTTACATTTTTTAAGCATATAATTACAAGAGATTGAGTTAGAAATCAAATGCAAGCATATATTGTAAAATACTCTAATAGTATTGTCATTACTATATTATAAGAAATTATTTTATATATTTTTTAATGAATGTATTTTTTCAAAATAATATAATAATTCTGCTATATGCATTCGTTGTGTATAATTTTTTTAAATTTATTTTTCGTACTATTGATGAAATTTATTAAGGTATATCCATGAAATTCATCGTGTAAAATAGGAATACGCTATATATCTTTATGATTTAAGTTCCTAAAATGTTATTCTTAATCATTATAACGAATTATATGCTATATTTATTTTATAATTTTATTGGCATATATATGAACATAAAACAATGCAAAAATATTACTCATACTTTAATAGTACTTAAGGCAAAAAATATTATATATATGAAAATACAATAATCTATTTATTTTAATTATTTTTGTAGAATAATGTAAAACTTGTGAAGAATTATGTAATTCCACTTATTACAACAAGATATGCTATTTATGTAAGTAATAATTTTACTTGCGAAATATTTTATGTACAAAATATGTATAAAGTAACTATTATCACCCTTAATATAATAAATGAGTAAATTTACTAAATGTTAAAAAAAATATAATGTTCTTATTAAGGCTTTAAAAGAAAAAATGTATATTTATTTTTGTTTTATCACTATAAGTGTTAAAATTCGAATTAGAATCTAATAGTAAAATTCATAGAAATAAATGTATGAGAAAACACTTTGTTTAGTATATATAAAATAAATTATGTAAATATTCTATTGTTAATATTATATCATGGATTATACAGTTTATAAATATACAGAAAAATCATATATTTATTGATAACATGAATTAATAGTGAATTTTATACATATTATGGATTTACAACTTTTCCTTAATAAAGAAAAAAATAATTAAGATATAATAAGAATTCTGTATTATTTATGTAAGATTCAAGGATATTTATTTATTCATATTATTGCCGTATTGATAAGAAAATCAGTGAGTAATAATTAATATCTTTACTATATGAATAAAACATAATAAATAAAAGAGTATATGTTAAAAGAATAAATGAAAAATATATAAAATATATTAAAATATACATATTTTAGTGTACTAAATTATTACAACCGAGGATTAATATTTAATATGTATCATTCACATCATATATTAATCTATTTGTTATGGTATACATTACATATAATTAGTAAATTCCTGATTACGTAAAAAACACAATTATTAGTATTCTATAATTATATAATTATAGAACATCATTTATGTATATTATAAACTTTATCAAATGTAAGAACTTATAAATGTTACAAGAAAGGAAATTTACATTTTATATGTTGTTACACTCAGGCGAAAAAACCAAATTAATATGCAATTGCAAAGTTATCAATAATTAATGTTTAAAATATAAAAATATTATACATTAAAAAAAACTGTTTACAAAATATATATAGATGACATATAACATTAAAGAAATAATATTTAGATTTTAAATTTATTTATAGAAATATTTTACAGAGCTACTATATGCCGTTATATATAGAGTAATTGTTAAAAGAATGTATACTATAAAATAATAATAATATAATAATACAAAAAAAGATTATTTAGTTTCATAATATTTATATCAATTTATATTCTAATATAAGAAATAATACAATAAAGATTCTGTTTACTCGGATTTATACATAACATAATTATATGAAGGAGAAAAATATAAATCTCGGATGATTCTATATAATAACATTAACAAGAAAAAATTCTCACATAATTTTCAATTTCATTAAATTATATTTTATTATATAATATTATTCATTTATATAATTATTATATTTAATTTTGTCACGCACTTATACTATGATCATTTGAATTAATACTATTTTTCACAGATTTTCAATTCATTATATTCATGAATATAACTATAAATTATTAAAATATATCACACTTTTAATGAGACTAAAGTATATAAATTATATCATACAGAATTTTATATTTCATATAATTTATATATTTAGTTAAAAAAATATTGTTTATTTCATTCAGTTATTAAATATCAAAAGATAATATATCCTATGGCAGACAAAAACATTGTACATTTATATTATTTTATTGTATGCTTATAATAATATTTCAAATATAATTTGTTATTATTATTTTTTTTTTACATAATATATATCATTCACTCACACACTAATAAAATCACGTGCATATTATCATGATTTTACACTTTTTAGTATAAATATGTAAACTCTTTTGATGAACATAGGCAGAAATTGGAGAGCTATAAAGAGGATTCTGCAGAAAGTTTTCTCGGAAAATCCACATGTGATGCTTTTAAAGATGATGTTCCTGGAATTGAAAGCAATGATTTTTTAAACATATGTCACAAGGGTACATATTATTTATATACACAATATAAAACTAACTATGATATTATAACTGATATTGCTTGTGTATATCTTTATTTTTGGATATATCATTATATTCTTAAAGAAAAAGCTATAGACATTAAAAAAATGGTTTATATTAATTTGATGGATGCATCTGGTGCTACAAATATGGATACATACCAATTTTATGGAAAATATGTTACTGAGGATATATTGAAAAAAATGAAAGATTTGTATGATATGTATTCTAATCTTAATAACTTAGAGGATAACTGTTCTAGTGATAGTGAATTCAATTTTTTAAACGATTGTGCTTCTTCATATATGTGTTACCAGGAAATATGTAAATCCAACAAAGATCCTGATTTTTGTTATGCATTAGAAGACTTTACAAATCTCTATAATGCAAAATTAAAATAGTGACAGGTGCTAAAATAGAATATCAAATATTACCTTCTTTTCGAAAACGTAAAATATATGTTTTTATTATAATTCCAATTGTTCTACTATTAATAATATCCCTTTCTTTATTTTATGTGTCCAAGGTTAATTATGATTTTGTTTATGTATATATATGCTATAATAATATTTTTGTAATAACTTATAAAATGTATATTTTTCATAAAATTCTATATTATAAATATTTATTATTATGAATTAGTTTACTAAACATGACTCATGGATACGCCTTTTAATCAAAAGAATAAAAAATAAATTCAACAGTATTGATGAAGTGTGGGATTCATTGCAAACATATGAAGTATCTAGCAATATTTCAAGAAATATGAGATGTAATATATTATATAATACTGAATAATTTTACAATTAAATAAACAATTAGAAGAATTTGTTTTATTTAATCTACATGTATAGAGTTGTATGAATATGCATGAAGAATATATTACATAATAACATTATATTAAGAATAAATTGTTCTTATAAAAACTTATAAAATAGAATAAATATTAATATTTTAATTTAGAATTATAATGTTTCATAAAGAAATCTATTTATGTTCAAGTATTAATTATCTTATGTGTAAATTGTGAATAAAAGAAGTATGAATATGCTACGTGATTCCTTGCTTTAATATACTATTGTTTGCATGAAGAATATTTTTTAAAAAATAAATTAGTATATTACAAATAAAATAATAATATACAATATAATATAGAATATCCATATTAAAGCTTGTGATAATAACTAAATACGATAAATACAAAAATATATATATATACAGTTTTTTTTTATCATGTGGTACTGTTGAAAAGTGTATAATATGTTTGTATATACATAAATAATTAATTTACATTTTACTGTTTTTTATAACTCAAATAATATGTTTTAGCATGAAATATTCTATTCCCCCATTATTTATATATTAATAAGTGAATTTTTATTACATAAAAGTTTTATTATTATATAAAAATATATCTATGACATTTAATTAATTTTTTTGGTTTTTTATTTTAAATGATACATAATAAATGTACTCATATAACATATCCATTAAATTAAACTTTCAGAATAATTTTAAATCACATAATTCTTGTAACTATGACATATAGTATATATGATCTAGGACGTATCTTTTATTTTTATATTATTTGTACAAAATTATATATAGTGTCATATGCATATTAATATAATACAAGAATTTATATGTTATAACAAATATACGATGATTTAGATTTTATTCATAATTTTTAAACTTTTACAAAAGTAATATATTATATATACAACATCAATATAGTGTGTATATTATACCTTGTAAATTGGAACTATCTAAACATTCAATATGGTTAAATTTTTCATAGAAAAAAACAATATGCTCAGTGAAAAATACGTCTATATTATTGTAAAGGTTTTATAATATAATAATTTACAATATTATTTTTATAATTATTAATGATTTAAAATGATACTTTTTCTAATATCTACAGAAAATATATATTTATTAAAATTCACAGAAAATATTAAATTATAAGTGTTCACTGTATATTATTTGTGCAATCTTTCTGTTCAATATAAAATTTATTCACAAATATAGCTTTTGAAAGAGAAATGAGATGAATCCTAATATGTTTAATACTTCTTTTTCTGGGAATAATATAGGTTTTAACGTGGAATTACAAACAAGATTAGTATTTTCACATATATTTGCTCTATTTATAATAGTATATAATCTTTCATATAAGTCAGATATATGATATTTAGAACATCTTTACATGGAAGTAAAAATACTATATTTTAAAATTATTAAATAAAATCATGTGTAGTGTATAATGCTTATCTAATATTTCCATTTAATACTTAATAAATCAAAATTCTTATTATCTCACACAATGTTGCACATGCTGCGTTATAAATATTGGAACATTTTTCATGCTTTTTGCGTTTTATATTGCCGTTTTACCATAAAATGAGCAATATTAAATATATACTTCTATAAATTAATTTACAAATATATTATTTACCACTAATTTGAAATTATTATAAATATATTTTAAAAGATTTTCCAAAAAATTAAATAGTAAATAAATCAAATTTCTATATTTTTTAAAGGAAATTATTAATTAAAAAATTAACACATTAAATAATCAAATAAAGAAAATTTATACACACATATATAGTTTTTATTATAATGAAATTTTTTCAAAATTTTTTTTTTTAATTTATAGTTAACAATATATATTTATTAGAATAATGAACCATATGTTATTCGATGCACTTCTTCAGAAAATATTTTGTATTCTCCTTGATGTATATTTATTATATTCGTGCTTTCATTATTTTTTTTGCTCCATACGCTCCTTAATTTTCTAATACATACTTGTAAATATATAAAAAAAGGTGTATACTAAAAATAAAATGTCATTATATTATTTTTATTAATGTGAAATTTATTTTGTATACATTTTTTATAATAATATATAACGTAAAATGTGATATAATTACATTAAATAAGTTCCTTTATTTTTTTTAACTTTATGTAGGATAAATGCAATTATCAATATTGTAAAAGTTGTAATAAACGAAGCTAATACAACTATTCTTGGTCTTTTCCTACTAGAATTATGTAAAAACGTATTAAATTTAGGACATACTGTTATATCTTTCTCAATTACATTATTATTTAATTTAAAATCTTCTAACAACACACGAAAAGATTCATTATCACTTTGTTCACATATTCTTGAGAGTCTACTATATGTACTCAAAATTATGCTTCCAAATAAAGACATATCTTTATTTTGTTCAAAATTTTCCAGTTCGCCATATAAGTCATTCAGATAAACCAATACATAAAATGTACCTTCATCAAGATTTTCAATATATTCCTCGCATTTATCAAATTCAAGATTTTTACGTACTTTGAAAGAATTTACAATTTTTTTATAACATTCCTTTTCAGAATTGCAATAAGGTTTTAATTTTTTTAGTTCATCCTTTATCTTATAATTGAGATATTTACAACTTCTTTTTATATCAGTTTCATCTGATTTATTTTTTATATGATTTAAATAGTTACTAAGTTTTGAGCAAAAATTAATATAATAATAATCTTTAATTCCTTCTTCTCTACTTATATTACTGCATTCACTATAAAATGCATTATTGTCAACAACTGTAGCAGCTATATATTCTGTTCTACATTTCGGAAATATACCTGTAAAATCAAACTATAAATGGAAGCTAAAAATCATTAGAATACTAAATATAACATATAGAAAATATTTTCTGCTTGTTTTACGCAAGTAACTATATTTTAAAATAAAGTAGAATAATTATAATAATAAATTGAAATATACATCCTTCTTCACAGATGAAATATGAGTCATGTTTTATACACAAGAACAAGAAAATTATAATTTATTATATTTTTTAAAAATGTGTTAAAAATATAGAAATAAATAATATATAGAGCATATTTATTAATATTTTTCATATTTCTGATCAATAATTTTTTTTTAATTTGTATTGAGCATTTATTAAATCATATTAGTTAGATTGAATGACACGATAAAAATATATATATATTTAAATTAATATTAATAAAAATATACTTAAACCCTTGGAATTACCCACTTATTTAAGTAAATATAACTAATATTGATACATTTTCTTCTTATAGCAAATTAATGATTAGCCATAAAATATAAAAAAAAAAAATGAAACATACTATTCAGTTAATAATTTTTTCTAATAGTTTCATTCATATGCTGATAATTACTTTTAATATAGAATAATAATTCACAGAGCTACTATAAATATATATATGTGTTATTCTCATGAATTTTTGTTTCTTCTAAATTTTACATTTAATACGTATTATATAACTTAAAATATTTTTTTCATAACGTTTATTCTTCATGTATATCACCAATTTAATGTTTATGATCTACAATAAAAAATAGTTATTATGATAAAATTAATACATAAAATTTACTATAATATTTAATTAAAAAAATTATAATTCCTTCTAATATGCAATGTTAAATTTTTAAAAATTATCTAATAAATTCCTTTAAATAATGTACCTGGAGTTATATATCTCTCTATAATATTCGATAAAGTGTAT
The DNA here is from genome assembly GCF_002157705.1 of Plasmodium gonderi. Taxonomy (NCBI): domain Eukaryota; phylum Apicomplexa; class Aconoidasida; order Haemosporida; family Plasmodiidae; genus Plasmodium; species Plasmodium gonderi. The sequence goes on along the minus strand of NW_021629238.1, from coordinate 19,757 downwards.
ATAATATAATTTAGTGGCTTCATATAATGATGTGTCTGTAAATTTCATGATAAATGTTGTTGTTATATATATATTATTTAAAATAAATTTATTCAAAAAAATATTTAATCAGAATAAAGAATAATGAAAAAAAATAATTGTGTTCATAAGGTCTATACATAACTTTTATTCTTATAACGAAAAATATAAAAAAAAATACATTAACATAATATATAGCATATAATTTAATACTTAGAAACTTATTAATAATTTATTTTAAATTTACCTTATATGATACAATATTTTCTATGCTACTATACATATACTTTTTAAAATATTCCTTTTTTATGTTACTAATCATTATTCTATGAAGGAATATAATTGTTTCACGTGATTACATAAATTTAATAGGAAAAGGTAAATATATATTACTGATTTTTTTATATGTTAACATATGTGCACATTTTTTACATCATTCTATACTTTACAGGTACATATATAAAATTATGTTATTATAGATTTATTTATTAAAAAAAAAATGCACCTTATTAAATATAACTTTGAAAATTAAAAAACATAATGTTAATTCAACTATTTTCATTCATTTTTTATATATATTTTATTCATATATCATTAATAGAAAATGGAAAACTAAATTTTTTTATGAAATGAAATAATTAATTAAAAATTTTTATTAAAATAATTTAATGCTTAATTTAATGTTTAATATATAGTATATAATGTACCATATTCATATTTATGAAAACAGAACTAATCATTAAATATACGAAATGTGAAATATATTTTCTCATAAATCTTTCGTGTACTATGTAAATTAATATTTTTTTTACATTATTATATAAATAGACAATTACAAATATTTAATGAATACGTTAACGTTATTGAATCAGCGCATACATTATATTGTATTTCATAATTAATATCACTTCTCATACAAATATATAAATAAATATTTATTTAAAATTTTATTTCTATAAATGTATATATCATGAATCCCACTAAGACAATAAAACTTAATAAATGCACTATTTATATTAATTGCATATTAGAATCCTATTAATGTATACAATGTTTCAATATGGCAAAATTTTGAAATGAATTATATTATTATTTTATTTAAAAAAATGTTTATAAATATGTAACAAAATAAAATTATACAAACTATAAAAAAATGAATTTTGAATGAAGTCTTATTCAGCTATGAAACCGTTTATTTATGTATAATTATGAGGCTTCTTTCATGAATTTTTAAAATTAATTTCGATTCATATTCTTGTAACTTTATCAATGAGAACAGACGTATTTTATTCATATAAAAAAGATTTATAATTAATAACAAATATACTATTTTTAAAAGGCCTTATTCTTTACTTATATAAATAGATAAGTAAATTATTTTTTTCGTGTATCTTATTTTAGATATATTATTATTATTTAACTGAAGGTTTATTATAATAGTATATTATTTATTGAATCTAGGATGATAATTTTTTTAATTTGGAAAAAGTTTTTTTGACTTTCTTTTCTTATGTATCCACGAGCATACAACATAAAAGGAAAATTTGAAGAAATGCATTTTCAGTTAATGTTATGCATAGGATGAGCATTCATATGTTTATGTAACATGTATTAATTAATGAAAAATAATAAAATATTTATTAAAATATAATTTTTAAAATACCATACAAAAGGTATAAAAAATCTAAATTAACACAATCATTGTACTTAAAAACATGTGAATAATATAGGATATATTTGTTATTTTTTGAATCTATGTGATATATGGTAAAATCTTAATCGTTATGTAGCGTATTTTTTGTCTATTATATATTTTCATTTTTATATATTTTTAACCTATTTTTGTATTTAAGGACATATAATTTATTATTCCTTACTCAAAAAACCATATTTACTAATGCAAAATTCCAATAAATCTATGATTTTTTTTATAAATATTTTTATGTTCACATAGTTTTTTGTGGAAACTGTAAATAAATTCTTCGAAGCATGTAATATATTTCTATATTTTTTATTTGGATTAAAATAATTCAAAATATATATAATATATATTAAAATTATTTATATCTATAAATTTAATATATGTGTCTTTTTAGATTTATTAATATTTTGAGTGATAAATTGAAAACATATATAATATTTTTCTATTTTCCATAATATAACAAATTAGACAGTAGTATGTATAAAATAAAACCAGTTCCATATTTTCGTTTTGCTATATGCTCATAGAATGAAATGTACTTCAAATAAATATAATTCAACAATATGTTTTAATATATATAAAATTTAGGAAACAGAACTCCAAAAAAAAATTCCTAGTTGTAAAACACTATTATAATTTAATAGAATAAGAAATAATTAGTGCACATGTTATAATAATTAAATGTATATATTTGAAGGACATTCAACACACAATTATTGCTATATAGGCACGAAAGATAATTAATTATTTTTTTGTAAATTATCGAAGTTTTATATATATCCTTACACAAATTGAGTTTTAAAAAATAATTACTAAATATGTGGGATTATATTAATATTTGTTAAAATTGTATATATTATTAAAATTAATATAGAAACCCATAAATATTATCAGTCATACTAAGTTCAAGATCAATGTCCAGTAAAAAAATGAACCATACAATTTTTATCCTAATAATACCAATAAAAATAATTCAACAAAAGGGGAAATTTAGAATTTGTGCAATGGGATTTCTTGGCCCTAATAAGCCAAGAACCCTTAATGAAAAAAATCAACTAGATAAAAAATAAATGTATTTTCTCAATTAATGTTTTTTTTTTAAAATGTACCATCATCAATTACTATGTTATATTCATTACATTATAGGAAAATAACTATTTTGAATTATTTTTTTTAAAATGAGTATCGACTTTATAAAAATGTTTACTATATTTTAATTGTAGTGTATAAAGAATAAACTTTTTTTTAATTTAAATAATATAGTATTCTGGTTTACCTATTCAATGTAATTTACATTCCATTATTTAATATTTTCCATATTTCGGTAACACATTTTCTTTTTAATATATTTATTGAAATGCTTTAAATATAATAATAAATGGTTATATTTTGTACCTTATTTAGAAAGCAAGCTATAATTTATTAGGAAAAAAAAAAAAAAAAGCATTCCCTAATTTTTCATTTACACGCATTCTGCTTCAATTATGTACTAAAAGTAAAAAAATAAGATATAGTATACATGTATAGTTAGATAATTTCTAAGAAAATGTTATTTAAAAAAATAGAAATTTCGTGATATATAATACTCAGAAAACATGTTCATTATAATAAAATAGAGAAAATTATAGAATATTTACATTAATAAATAAATGTTATAAAAAAATTAGAAAAATAATAATTCTATAGTTTCAGACATGATATTTTTATGATTCTATAATTATAAAAAGAAAGGAAACTAAATTTTATCATTCTATGGCATTACCATGTACATTAAAGTTTTCTAGATTATTTGTATTTTTTTATTTCTTCTTATTATGTTTTTCTTGCAATAACAATATTTATGTATTTACTTATAACTCATTTAATTGTATATGAAAATTATATGTCATTTTAAATATATATCAAAAAAAAAAAAAAAATTGTATGGATATTATTAAAAAAAAAAAAATAAAAAATATATATTTGATCTAATTGTGTGATGATAATGGATAAAAATATGTAAAATAAATATTTCATAGTAAATAAACAAAGAATACATAAAATATTATGACAATTTATATGTATCATTAATGTACATGCAATATATTACGTTACATAGAAGCGTCTTAAAAATTAATTAACCTGCAATTAATAAATGCTTAATACATGTAAAAAATTGGATAAAATATATAATATATACATATATATATATAATTATAAAAATAAATAACTTCGCTAATAAAATATGATTTTAATAGATTTAATATAATAAAAATTGATAAATATTTTTTGAAAATTTAGATGTGCTTCATATTAATAAAAAAAAATCCATGTTATAAAGTAATAATATAATTTATTTTCAAATGAAGTAGACGTAAAATTATATAAATAAAGAACATAAATATAAAAACAGACTGAAAAACGTATACAATAAACCTCATACATAAATACTCATAAGAGAAAACTCTGAATATCATTATGTAAGCTCATAACAACACAAACTTAAAACTTTATTATTCATAGCAATATTGACAGTTACACATATATATATTATTTCATATATGTACTTTAAAAAAAATATATCGTGAAAATATGAAGGATTAGTTATATAAATTTAATACAAAATATAATATATTTATTGTTAGAATTATATTAGGAATAATTATAAGATGAATGAACAAATTAAAATGTATATTCTTTATAAAAATTCAATGATATATAAAACATATTTTTATTAGATTAATATGAAATTAATTATTTTTATTAAAATTATAAAATGTAATAAAAACTATCGATTATATAAAATAATTTAAAATGCTTCGTAATTTATAAATAAAGGGCTGATTTTTCAAAAAGTAGCTTGAAGTATAATTAATCTCGTATATATTTTTACGATGTATTGTGTGAAATTCTTATATGATATGCACTTTTGTATAACCCATTTGCAGTTTTAAATATATAGTTTATATAATATGTGAAATAAATAATATGTTATGCATTATAATGCACATCTAAATAGAAATATTAATATCTTTGTTCATTCTTGTATATGTAATGACATATATATAGCATATATAATATATTTCCACATTATAAGTATTTCCTCTGGGAATAATAAGAAAATATATATTTTTAATTTATATAATACACAAAAAATGTAAAAACGAGAATAATAAATAACAAAATGTATTTTTATGTTGAATAATAATATTAATTAAAAAGAAAATTAGAATTTTATTTTCTTAAAGTTATTGTTTTACCATTGTCATGTCACTATATCATTAATCTATAATATTGTATAATTGATTAAGTGGGAGTTCATTAAAAAAACAAAAATAATATGAGAATAATAAAAAACGAATTTTTATGCATTCTTCATTGTATTTATGTATTTTTTTAAACAATATACTATCATTTATATAAAATGAACATTCACTCCATATATATATATAACTAAAATAAAATAAATGCACATAAAAAACTATATACAATATTAATTTATATTGCATCTTAAGCTCGTAAAAAATTATTTGTAATATTATATGATCAATAGATATAATTTCTTACTTTAGAAATAGTTCAAATAAACTACTATAATTCACTTTATTGCTGTTATATGACATATTATATAAGTATAATGAAATTAGCAACCCAAAATCCTAATCATTTTTCATATTAATATTGTGCATTTTTTTCCTTATACTATATTTACTGCAAAAAAGAAATCAAAATTGCAATTATTACTATATCTTTGCTTTATACTAAATTTATTAACAATATCATGTCACCTTGTAAAGCAGGATATTTTAAAAAATATAAATTAAAATAAAATATCCTTTTTTTTCTATATAATAAATTTGCATTTTTCACTTTTAACTTATAATAAATAAATAAATTTTTTTTTATTGCAAATTATTAACTCAAAATTTAAAATACACATAAATTGAAGATTAAGACAATGATATTATAATATACTTTCTACAATTATAAGAAATCTAAACATTAAATGCTTTGATATTTTTTTTCTTTATTATTATAAATCAGTATTTTTATGTTCATAAATTTAATTATTTCATTATCCCATTTGCAAAGTAACACAACTATAATTATAATGGCAGATAAAATTGTACGTCTTAATAATTTTAATTCAAAATGAATACTGTAATGATTTATGTATTAATATATCATTAATGTAATCACATATATATTTATTACAATGTAATTTTGGCCACAATGCAATTTTTATTTCTTATTAGTATAGCAATGTAAATTTTTTCCCTGAATGTAATAAAATTATAAATGGATATTCATCCAAATGGATTGAAGATGATAATTGTGGAGAACAATTTTTTAATCGTGTTGGTATTGAAAAAGACAGTTTTCTCGAAAAAAATTGTGGCATTGCTTTGCTCTATTTAAGCGACATAGATTTATCAATTAGTAGTCATAAAATACCAAGAGAAGCCGGCTATACATATCTATATTATTGGGTGTATCATGTTGTTTTCAAAAGTAATTATAGTGAGGATATGAAAAAATTTTATAAAGCATTGATTGATGATCATTATAGAACTTATAAATCTATAATTTCCAAATATATCGCTGAAGATATTTCAAAAGTTAACTTAGAAAAACTCAAAATTCTATATGATGTGTATGCATGTCTTTATGATATAAAAGAAAATAACGGATATCAGAATGACTCAATTTTTTGTAGTTCATTAAAATATATTACAGAAATATATAATAAAGAAATGAACCATCAACTTCATAATATTAGTAATCCACATACATTAAACTCTCACAAAAGTAATATGGGAATTTATATTGTAATTCCTATTCTTGTAATATTATTAATTTCCCTCTTTACTCTTACTTTGTATAAGGTTAATTCTTGTATTATTTATATATATTTATATTATTTATTAAATATTCTCGATTCTATTATAAAAGTATGTATTTTTCATAAAAACATCAATTTTTTTTTGTACATGCATTTTTATTTTTGTGAATTAGTACAACATACATGGTTCACACTTGCTAGAAATAATAAAGAGGAAAATAAGTACATATAGTAATATAAATGAAAAAGGGAATAAGATAGGGGATTCCGAAATGTTCATAGGTATTCAAGGTGATAGTAGATATAATGTGTTATATAATTATGAATAAAATTACCATTAAATGTATAATTCATAGGATGTAACGCTTAATCGTCATATAAAAAGGCTTAGGAAAAAAAATAATGATAATTATCTTTTAACATTTTCATATTAAATCAAAAAAAACCTTATAGTATAATGAAGTATATATATATATTTTCCAATTTAATAAGGTAAAATTTCACTGTATAGGGTCTAGTAAATCTCAAAATATTGCCATATATGGTAGTAAATAATGAAATAAAATAATAAGAGTAAATAAAGTTATTCTCTTGTTTTATTATACATCAAATATTCTAAATAAGTTTCGAATATGTTTTTTAACAGCACAGTATTCATAAAGTAATAATGTGTTATATATGGTAATATTTTAATGTATGTGAAAATTACAAATTAAGATAATAAATAAATGGACGTGAACAAACTTATACAGTATGAATCTTTACATTCTGCTTCTTAAAATTATAAAAAATAATATTTCAGTTTATAAAATGTATATATTAATAATTAATTCTCAATTACAATTGCTTTTATGATTATTATAATTTATATTAATACAATTCATGTTCTATGACTCCCTATATATTATGTTAATATATAAAATTTTATTATATGTATACATATGGATATATAAGAGGACAATTTTTACAATATATCTGTTATTTTTACAATTTTTTTTTTATTCAGTATATTTACTTGTTTATTCCTTTTTATTTTATTTTTTTTGTTTAATTGTAAAAATCTTACTCATTTTTTTAAAACTGTAGTAAATGACAATTAAAATTAATTATCAATGAAAATAAATTGAAACAAAATAACAAAAATTCATTTATTCTATAAAATAGTATTGTATTATATAAGCTAAACACATAAACCGAGTAAATTATATATTCATCACATAATATATTATTATATCATAATTTTTTATTATTGAAAAATAAATCTAAAAGGATTAAAAAATACTTGGAATTTTATTTTATTTTACACCTGGATATTTTTAGTTTTATAATATATTATGGAATTATCATAACATTTTTTGTAATATATAAATGTACAAAAATGAAAAAACATATATTCATAGTATATTTATAAATTTAGCCAATAATGAAAAGACAAGCATAATATATATTAATGAATGAATATAGAAAAGGCATATATGTGTTTTATAAATATGAAAAAAAATAGAACAATTTTTTATGTAGCATGAAAGTATTTTTTAAATAAATATTTTTTGTTTCTTATTTTGATCTGGCTATAACATTGACATCCATTCATAATGATATAGTAATTAATATATTTAAATATAATGTTATATATATTTATTTAAAAAATAATTTTTAAACAAAAGTTTTAATAAAATTAATACACATTATAATGTTTTAATTTTTTTTTTTTATAAAAGGAAAAATACTTCTATACATCTATCTAAAGTTGATAAACTCATATTATATGTGACGTTCAATATATAACTATTTCAAACTGATGAAAAATTAGAAAAAATAATAGTAAATAAAAAATATAAAACATAATTATTACTAAAATCTACGTAAACACAATTAGAGAAAATACTGTACCTATATGTATATATATATAATAATTTAAAAAAAGGTATATATATTTGAGTATATATACATATATAATAATAATAATGACTATGCATAGAGAACACACTTCAGATATGGTTATAAGACTATGCTAAAATAGTTCTATATTCATTAAATCATATATCACTTATTACATTGTAAGGATTAAATTTGCATTAATGTTACATTTCATAATGAAATGAAAATATTTGAACATTCGTATATTCAAAAAGATTATTAATACTACCATTAAGATTGCTAATTCATTATTTTGTATATCCCGTGTATTTCAAGAAATTGAGAAAATGCGATGTCCTCCTCATATTGATATACATATGAATGAAATACATATTATTTTATTTAGAATATTACTTAATAGAAATTTTAATTTTCTTTTTCTGTAGAGTTTTCTGTTTCATAATATATTATATATATACATTTTTTTATAAAATATACATAATATATTAATAATTATGTGTGAAAAAATAATAATTACTCCTGATTACATATAAAATATGATTATCTATAACAGTATGGTTATATATTGAAGAATAGTTGTTATATTCTTTTGAATAAAATGTAATAAATTTCAAATATTTCTCTAATTTATTTTCATTATTTTAAAGCACTAAACATTCTATTAGTCAAATTAATTAAATAAAAGAGGAAAAAATAAAAAAATAAAGAATATTTAATACTAGCAATTGCCTAAAAAATAGAATTTTTATAGAATTATAATAAGAATCATACAAATTATTATTATTCATTGTGTGATATTTATTTTTTATTTACATATTATTATATAAAATATTAATTTCTATGATAAATTCAAGGGAAATATGAAATGAATATTGTATAAGATTGTCAAATATACTGCATGCTGGAATAACAATAATATATTTTATATAATTATTATTTTTTGCATATAAATGTAACACATATATCATGTATTATTTTGTTTTATATCTGTTGTTTTTGATAGAAAATATTGTACAAATATATATTTAATTCATATAATCTCCCTATAAGAAGCAACCAAAAATGTAGATATATAAAGTTAAAGATAATTTACATTTTAGTAATCATAAATAATTAAAATAAATTTAATATTTTCATAAATTATAATTTTATTTATGTACAGTTATTATTTTGCTAAAATATATTATTATCAACAATAAAAGTTATAATATATTAAAAATAATATAATGCCTGAAAAAATAATGTATTGCATTTAATGCTAATTTTTATATGAAATATATATATATATATATATGTTTGAAAATGATACTATAAATATTATACTGAAATATTATATTGTTAGACAATAAATATATGAGCAAAATATAAGTATGTCAAATAAAAATATACAAATATGTATAGTTCACTATTATGCTGGGTTATACACTTATATAAAATGTTATATAATATACAATCATACATGAATATATTTTGTATAACTAAAAATGTAACACAATTAATATTCAATAATTCAAGATAATGTTTACAAATAATTCTTCACCAAAAGCAATTAAATAATTAATTAAAACTCTATGAAATAAATCCATAAACCTAGAGAACTAATATGAATATATATACTATTAACGCTTTATTCTGAATTATTTCAAGATTATAAAAGTAATTATCCATTCAATATCATTTTATAAAAAAATATACATGTCACAGAGAACTAACAATTATGCCATAGTTTAATATAAAAAAATAATTATTGTAAATTGATTTTTTAAAAAAATAAAGTGTATAATATAAAAATTAGCTTATACATCACAAGTATAAAATATATTCTATTACTTTCAACATATAAATACTTATAATAAAAGATATAAAACTTTTCTATATTATTTGGCTTATATTAAACATAATGGTTGAATTCTTGGACGTGGATGAAGGCGTATATTTCTATTTGTTGCTATAATTATAATTTATTTTTTTTAATTTAAATATATAGAAATATGTAAAACTTAATAATATACGTTTCCCTTAAGTATTATTTTAGATTTTATTATATATTGTGAAATTTATTCTTTAGTTTGATTTTAAGGATATATTTCCCACTTGTATGGAGAAATATAATAGCGCTACAGCATTTGATAAAATTCAATCACGTAACGTCTATATTAAATTGTGTGAAGAAATAAGTAAAAAACTAAATATTAACAATTTTAATTTTAATATATCTTGTAAAGATCTTAGTTCCTATTTGGAAAGTATAATCAATACTGAAAAAGTAGCGTGTTGTAAATATTTCAGTTACAGATTAAAAGATGAGCTAGAAGGTTTAAATCCTTCTTGTGGAGGCGAAAAAGAATGTTACAAAAAAATGAAAGAAGCAAAAGACAGTACTAATAAAACCTTATCTAATGCATGTAAAGAACATGTTGTAGATCTTAAAGATGGTACACATTACATAATGAATGAACTGAATTTGCTATATAATTATTTTAAGGATGCCAAAAATAACAGTTATAATAATTCCAATCAATTTACTTGTACATTTGTTAAAGAATGCTTAAAAATATATAATAAACTTTTAGAAATAAATAGAGGAATCAATAATATCAGCTTAAATGAGGTTCTAAAAATGTTTAAACAAGAATATGATAAACATTATGATAAATTTGTTTATTGTTTATCTTTTTCTAAAATCATACATTATACTTCATGGGCATTTGGAGGAACATTTATATTAACAGTTGCAATATCAGTAACAATATACATTTGGTATATGGTTAATAATTATTTATATTATTAAAATTTGTACTTAAATAAAAAATGATTTGCATGTTATTATGAAAATTTAAAAAAAATATATAATATTCATATAAACGTCCCATTAATTGCTTTACCAACAGTACACCCCTTATGCCTCATATCTACAACAAATTATATTGAAATTAAAGAAAATATTGAATAAAAAAAGTAATAATGTGAAAAATTTAACTAATTCATTTGAAATTACATACAAAAATTTAATTGATGAAAATTATATGGTTTCAAATAACTCTGCAGATTACTACTAATAAAATAATAATACCAATTAATGGATCAAGATAGTTTTCTTTAAAATTTAAATATCATATTAAATAACTTCGTTTTTGTAAATAAAAATAAATAAATATGAAATCGAAAAAGAAATAATGTAATTATAATATTACATACTAAAAATCTTACATTCCTACAATTTAAGTAAATAAGGGAACCATCAATTTCGAAGAAATCCTAGATAATTAGCAATGAGCATGATTATGAAAAAATAAAATGAATTGATGATCATTAAATGAGTAAGGTAAAATTATAATATAATTAGCTAGTTGTAAAAAATTTATTTAAACTCATTATATTTACCATGAATACAACATGTTATTTGTAAAATTCAAAATTATTTACATTATTTAAATAAAAGATTAAATTATAGATTCATTAAAAAATTAAAACAATTATATAATTTAAATAAATATATTGTGATATATTATGTGATAAATAATAGTAATATTCATAAAGAATATTATTTAAATAAAATTTCCAATTTCGTAATTATTTTTTGAGCAAATAATATTTCATGAGCACAATAAAACTTAATTAACCATAGATCATTCCAAATAAACTGTAATATATTACATTTACAAATTTTTAAATGAAGAAAAAATTTCAAGAAAAAATTATTCATGTGTTAAATTATATATATTTAAGTTCAATCTATATATTAAATCTAACCCAATTTGTAAAAAGATATAATTATTGTTACATAATACTATTATCACAATAATATAGCGAATATTAGGAATAATTATAAAGGAAAAATAATAGATTAAGATATATAAGTACTATTTAAGCCTAATAATAATTATATTCATTATAAATTATAAGAGTATAATTTGGTAAATTTTAATATTATTGGTTTTTTCGTTTAATTCTCTGTACATAAAATAATAGCAATACACACATTTATAACATAAATAAAAAACATACAACAATATAATTCAAAATGTGTTCATTTCATTAAAATGTTATTAATAATATGAAAAGAAGGAAAAGACAATATTTTATATTTTAAATAATTTGACATACATTTGAAATATTAAACAAATAGCCAAGATGATATAGTGAACTCTAATAAATACCAAAATTACTTTTATGTTTCTTATTTTTATTCTATAAAAATTCCTTTAATGCAAAATTAAAGTCCTAAATGCACACTTCTTTTATAATCACAGAAACAAATAATAATATACCTGAATTCACACTGTTGAGAAAAAATAATCACGGTATATAAAAAATATAATTTCTTTCATTGATACAATGAATATACTGAAAAATAATTCATTTTAACAAATAATCAAAAAATACATAACATCATATTTTAACATCTTTTAATACATAAATAAAATTAAGAAATATTATTTGTTCAATTAAACATTTTTTAACATTAATATAAAATTAAGTTTTCATTAATAATGTACATTTTAATTCATGATATAAAATTAATAACTTAAAATAAACATTTTTTCTTTTCACTAGTTACCCAAATTCGCATTTTACATTACATATGTAATAAAAAAAAAATACATAAGAAGTTGCATATATTTCTACCTAATGAGATGTTTATACCATCACTAGTGTTTCTTAAATGTATGCTTACCTTTATTTTAAAAGATTGTTTGTTGTCACATAAAACACATATATATACTGTTTAATAAGTTTTTTTTTTCTGTAAAAATTAATGCACCTCTTAATTATATATTAAAATTATAAATAAAATAAATATATTTTTCCTTAATTAAGTGGTATATATTTTCTTCATATATTTTACTCCATCTCTATATTGCATAGTAAATCCTCAATGTTAATATTAATACAAATGTATTTACATGAGTTAATCTCTGAATATTTTTTTTACATAATAAAACATCATTTTACGTATAATTCTGTTGTATCATTGTACCTTTTATTATAAATATACAATTTAATAACAAAATTAATTTAATTTTACACTACACTTCTAAAATTATTTTAATGGTATATTTGCATTCTATGTTTTAAGATATATGCATAAAATAACTTTTATTCCCTTTATTATGAAGCTCATAAAAAAAGGTGGGTTATAAATTCACACTTTTTTTTGAATATTTTTTATACATATGTATATCACCTTGACAAGAATAGTTTTACTTGTAAATATTCGATTACTAAAAATCATCTTTATTTATTTGTTTTTGGATAATGAGTGACCATGCATCTTCAAAAGATTTAATGGTAATATATAATGGATATAAAAAATTATCAGCATTTCATTTTTTTAAATGTTTCATTTTATATAGATTATTAATACTAACTTTATTCTTAGGATATATTTAATCATTTATATGTTATACCCTTTATTTAGCGATCGTCCAAATTATGTTCAATAGAACTGCCTTCAGAAAAATTTTATAATTATTTGAATGCTTATGGTGAAAACATAGAAGCGTACACTGAGGAGTGCAATTCATTAAAGGATCCTTACAATAATAAAGTCATTAAAAAACTTTGCACAAAGATGGTAAAATTTTTAAAAACTAGAAATACGGAAGTTGATAGAAGTAAATTTTCTTTCGATGACTGCATTCTTTTTAATTATTGGATATATGAAGAATTATCTAAATTTTATAATTCTTATAATCATACTAAGGAATTTCTAGCTTTTGGCAATCTACAGCGTATATGGAATGATGTTATTGGTAACCATTCCATTAAATCTAGTTCAAATAATTGTGAACCCTATTTTAAAATATACAGTGAACAGGATTGGCAAAAAAGAAAGAAATTGTATGAATTCTGTGTTCATTATGACACAATTCGTGGGATTGTTGAAAACTTTGATATGTGCAATGAATTCTATGAATACTTTGAAAGTAAAATTGAATTATTTAAGCATTTTGATTCCATTTGTTCTAGTAATAGAGACAATTGTCCAATATTTTATGATAAATATAAGGATTATAACCCGAAGAATTTTTTAGACAAGCTGAAATGTCACCCAGAAATGCAGACAAAAAAACTTATTTCTGCATCATCCAAACATAGAGAACAAGACAACACAATTGCAACTGGGAATTTTCATACACCCAAGTCAACATTAGAAGATGGTTCTTTTTCTCCTTCGCATTTTCCATCCTGTAGTACCAATAATAAAGAAAAATTTAGTTATTTAATTTTTGGTGTAGCAATTTCTATAATTCCAGCATTTATATATAAAGTAAATAAACATGCTAATTATGCATAATGTTAATATGAAACTGTTAATAACTTAATTTTATTACATATTAATAAATAAAACTTAAATATGTTATATATATTTTGTTTTTTTCTTTATTGTAAAAGTTTACACCCTTAGGAAATAAATTACATGAGATCATAGGATTGGGCAAAAACTATATAAATAATATTAATAAAAGTGCATATAGAAATTTTGATAAAATGTCAGGAATATATAATGCATTATATGATATAGAAGAACATTATATACAATATAATTCTTCCGGATTTTTTTAATTTTTAAAACATACATCTGTTCCAATAAGGCACAAAAATATAATTTCAGGTAGTATATATTGATTAGCAAGTTTCTGTTTTCATAATTATAAAAAAATATAACAAGGATAAAATATAACAATATTTCAGATATATTTGTGGAAAAATATTTGTATAAAATATGGTGGCTCGGTACAAAATATAATTATAGCTATATGAAAACAAACAAAATAAAGATAAAATGAAAATTAACACTTAGATATTACTTATTTTTAATTAACTAGTTAATTATGTATGCAAAAATTTTACATTCGTTGTATTTAGAAGTTAAGTGTTTCTATTTATTCCCATTGAACAATAAATATTTATTGATTTTACAATTATGCAAATGCTATTATATTTTGTACATAACCATTATGCATATTAATAAATAAATTACGACACATGAATGGAAAATGTTCAATATTAGTATGTAATTGTTATATTAGTACATATAAATTGTACATGTTGTTATATCCATATGTGTAATGTTAAATTGGGAAAATTCATAATTTTCATTCATTAAAGTTTACATATTTCCATTGTGTTAAAAAGTAAAATATAATTTTTTCATTAATCCAGACACTTTTTAGCACATAATTCATGATTAATAGATATATACATAACAGGTTTTATTTTCTATTTTCATAAAAAATGCACATGCTATACTTATATTTATGAAATACTTATAATACTATATTTTTATTAAGATTTGAAGAAAGAACATTTAGATATTTTACACAATTATTTGTTTTTATGTTATTTATTATTTATTTTTTTTTTATGTATTTCTTAAAGATTAATAAATAATTCATCGATTATATCTTAATTTTATATAATTATCTAGTTGTCTATTTATTTAATAGCATGGGTTCTTGACAATAATTAATAAAACATTAATTGTGAACATGAAACCTTTTAATACACCAACCGGAGAAGCTTATATAAAGAGATATTAAAACAAAATCAATTTCATACCATTTTTCATATTAAAAATGTGCAGAAATTAATTAAAATATTATTTTATATTAACAATTTTTGTGCATACGGTTATTTATGATATGCTATTTGTTGTTTATGTGAAATATAATTTCAATGTATTCTAATCATTCAAGTGTAATAGTAAAAATAGGAAAAATATTTGTTATATTTTCAAAGATATTATTAAAAATTTTAATTAAAATATTGTGATTAAAAAAAAATATTTATCTCAATAATTATAAATAATTATTTCTATTAAATATATATTTTTTAAATAACAAAATACATACGTCATCTTGTTATGTACATTGTATGCTTATATATTTGAATATAATTGTCCAAAAAATATATATTTCCCCAATGATTCACATTTTGAATTACATTATCTAATTCTTTTTGCTTTTTTTTTTTAATTTAGTTTCCTATGATTTCATATAAATATATATGTTATTATAAAACGAAGAAATATTAAATGATTATAATATATATATTTTAATAGTTCTTGAGATTAAAACTGATACATAATTTCGGGAAATTTAGTTTCATCAACGAAAGAACAATACTGTAATATGTTATAATATCATATAAACAGTTTTATGCAATTTATTTATTAAAGTTAAAATGAATGATATATTTATTAAAATTACATGCATTCTGTGAAAAGTTGGGTTTCATTATTAATTATTTATTATTATATTAATTTTTGTCTTTCTAAAGTTACTCTGTAAATGGTATTAAGCAACAAATATAATAACACATTATAATAATGTTCTAAAGTATTTGAACCATAATTATCCTTTAAGTCTTAATATGTTTTTAAAAATCTGAAATATACTGTAAATATACATTATAATATGTAAAGAATATATAGAAATAATTAACGTAATGAAAGCTGGATACTTTATTTTAAGGAATCTGGTTAATTTTGAAAAACCTTACCAAAAAACAAAATGTATATGTATGAATATAGCTTTATATCATTATGTAATTTAAATAGACTTATAATAACTGTACCGTATAATAAATAAGGAACACAACAATAAAAAATTAGCATACAACTTAAATTATAATAAAAAAAATTTCAAAAAAAGACGAGAAATGATGATACACATAAAATAAAATTTAATATTGCATAGAATATATATACATTTTAATTATTATATCGTAATTATAAAAAATAGTAGCAATTTATACTATATTCCACTATTTATAAATATATTTGCATCAATTATATAATAGTTTTATATAATATTTTCATCGCATATTATAAGATACACCAAACTCTGACATTTTTTATTAATTTCTTTTTATTCTAAATCATTATTAAATGTATGTTCAATGTCATCTTATGGGATGTGTTATCTTATTTCTTCTACATTTTAACTTATGTATAATGAACAAATAATTTAAATTTATAATTAAAAATATTATTTTTTTCCTTTTTTATTATTAAAAATTTATTTATAAATTTTTACATATATATATATATATATGCACATTCTTACTCGATTTCTTACACTTCATTAATGATTTTTGGAAATTTCCTTTTTAAAAAACTACAATGTTGAGATAAAATGAAAAATTATATTTTGATGTAATTAATAATTTATTATATAAAATTAATATAATTTGGACGAATTAACATTATGTTATATTGATAACACAAAAGAAAGGGTATTTATGGAAAGATATTCGTCGAAATGAATATTGTGGAAAATTTATACTACATAATAGATTTCATATTTCAAAATGTTAATAAATTAAACGTAACTTGTTATGTAATTTACTAATATAATATTTACTTATTTAGAAAGATAACAATAAGTAATACCATGCAATTCTTCAAAAAAAATGTTTATGATAATAAATCCATATAACTAAAAATGATAACGGATATTTTGAGTGTATTCATTATGTTGTTCTTAATGAAAAACATAAAATGCACATTTTAATACTTAATAATTTATAATTTTAAATGTAAAGGCTATAATATTTTGAAAAATATATATGATATAAAATTATGTATCCCTTTTTTTTATCCAATATAATAGTAAAATTTACATGATAAAGGAAAATATTGAAGTAATTTTTATTATTTCTACGGCGTCCCTTAATTTATAAAACTTAAAACAAAATTTTTAATGTAAATGAATAGATACGAACAATTGATGATGAGAATAATTTGAAAGTTTTATAGTCATAAAGGTATACAGGTTTCATTGTTAATTTTGATATTTTTCATAAAAATAGCTAGTAACGTACTAATATCGATAACATTTATGTTACTGCATAGGTAATAGTGTTTTTTGTGCCATGTTCTTTTAACATATGATAAAATGTAGACACATAATATGTATTTGAAAGGTAAAAAATTGTCATAATTTATTTTTATATTTTATTTTTAAAATTATATCACAATTTTGTCTAAAAATATCACCAATTAAAAAAATTTAATTAACTTTTTATATATTGATTATTTTAAATACCTAGAACATACAAGTAGATATATAGATTTCCATCATAAAATTTTATGTTTAAAGAAACGATAATAAATAATTTAAATTTTCTTCTAACACATATTCTAAAAAATAAAAATAATTTAGTTATAAAATACATTTAACATTATTATTTAGAAAATAAAAAGAAAAGAGAACGTTATTGTTATTGTTGGGTATTTATATAGGAAAATGAATTTTCATGAAATTAGAAAAATATATTGAAAATTCTTACAAAAAGTATATAATAATTATTTTATATTAGAAATATGCATTCTTAATAATATATTAAATAAAATGATGTTAAAATCGTATAACATAAAAAAGGTATGAAAAATATATGAAATTACATTATTTTAAAAAGTTCTATTCACATAAAAATGATAGAAACAATAAATCAATAATTAATATCATAAATGCATAAGTTAAAGTATTTTCATATAATCGGACATCAATGTTTTTATTTATTAATTATTATTTAATGAATTCCATAGGTGTAGCATTTTATGTATATATATATAAATACATAAATTGTTTTATATTAGATCCCTGATGCATGTTACTATATAAAATTTGTTCACACTTACTTTGGGGTTAATAAAATAAAAACATATTAACATATATATATTATTCTTATTTCTTCGTTTACTCAGTTATGATCTTTGTTAAAAATAAACTAAAAGAAAAATATAATTAATCTTGCTTTTAGACATGTTGTGAAACAGCTATAAAAGCGTTTACAATTATTTACAATTAGAGGCTTAAATAAGGTCTGTGATAACTTATTTAAAATTCGTACACTGATATAGATTGTTTAATGTAATATATAATTTTAACTTTAAAAAATATATTTATACCCCTACAAAATAAATAGAAACTATAAATTATATTAGTTAATTAGTGTGAACATTTCATGGAATTTACTATAATTTTTCCCTCATTAATATATTATTATCCGAGGTTTTTACATACATATATATTATTTTACATTTACTAATGTAGGCATTTCATTAATTCACATTTATTAAATATTATTTTATAAAATAAAATATCATTTTTCATACTATATATATATATATATATCATTTATTTAATATATTATTAAGAATGCATATTTCTAATATAAAATAATTATTATATACTTTTTGTAAGAATTTTCAATATATTTTTCTAATTTCATGAAAATTCATTTTCCTATATAAATACCCAACAATAACAATAACGTTCTCTTTTCTTTTTATTTTCTAAATAATAATGTTAAATGTATTTT
>NW_021629237.1:4197-4371 GCF_002157705.1 Plasmodium gonderi | reverse complement strand
ATTACTCTATATATGTGGATTATTCATGCTTTTTGTCAGTGCTACTTTTCTTTATATTCCATATGTCCTTTTGTTTTTTCTGTAAGTATTTGATAATTTCCTAATGTTTTCTATATATCTAATAATTAGCGTGTTTTTTCATTATTTTTATTAAATTTTCACATTTTTCTATAG
>NW_021629237.1:0-3807 GCF_002157705.1 Plasmodium gonderi | reverse complement strand
AATAAAAATATATTATTATCTAACATAAAGGAAACATATCATAAAAATATTTTATATAACGCATAGGGATTCTTAAAATATGTACATTTCGTATAAAATAATTAGTATATATATATAAGATTATAAAAATAAAAATAATAACTGATGATAAAATACTACTTTCGCATGTATATGTATTACCATAAAAATAATTCAATAGCTTCATTCAGTTAATTAATAATACATATAATAAATCACGATTATTAAAGTAAGTTAAAATAATCATATAAGATAAATATATTTTGCATATATATTAAAAAATTCATATACTTCGCGATAATGTTTAGTAATATTATTGTGTCTCAAATATTCATGCATTAATTCTGCCTAAATATATAATAATGTTGAATATTTTTTAAAAAATATAAATATCACATAAAAATTAACATTATATACACATTACAATAAAAATATTGGTGAATATATAAATACTCAAAACAAAATATAATATTGCTCAAACAAAAAAAGTGAACCCTAAACCCTGTGAAAAATAGATTTTATATAATTAATAATTTTAATAGTATTATATTCTTATTTCTTTTTATGCGCCGGATTAACATATTTTTCATAATATAAATGTATATGAATATTTAATTGTATAATAAATAAATATTATACAAATAAAAAATTTTTTTTTAACATTAATAAACAATGGTACTTCTAATTTACGTATAATACAAAGAATAAATAATACATACAATTTTTATTCTTTGTATTGCATGTAATAATAATAAAAGTGCTATTTTATCAAATACTATTAACGATTTAATATTAAGGATTCATTTTTTTCAAACGAATGTTATGTATTTATATATTTTGCTCTTCTGATTGTTCTAAAAATATATATGATTATTAAGGTGATACTGATTTTTTTGTATCACTCATAAGAATAATATAATTTTATCCCATAATTATTAGATTTTAGAAAATATCTATTAAATATTTGATTATATAATATATACTAATTTATATTTTATATTTCGTATGTTGTACACATGTATTTATAATCCTCAAATGTAATAATTATACAATAATATAAATTAATAAGTCAAGCTAAAATGTCCCTGGGGGAAAAATTAATTAAAATTTAAAATTCATAACAGAACAAATGGACATATATCTATATCGTCACTAGATGCTCTAATCAATAAATATTAATAGAGACATTATTTATAAAATTAATTTTTTTTTATATAAAATATAATGACACCTGCTAAAAAAAATGAAGCGGTACCTTATTAATTTTCGGAATATATAAATAAATTAATATTACATGAACTCTATGGACGATTTGAGAATAAAATTCATCTTTTCAGATTTATATAACATATGAATTCATCCATATTTATATATTATTTATTAGTATATTAACTGGAAAGATTATATCCTTTTTAGGGTATTTTTTAAATCCTTGTCAACATTTATACAAATTTCGAATGACATTGATAGTTTGATTCAGCAGAATTTAGTGTCCGTAAAAGATAGGGAACCCAATAATTTTAATAATATTTGTCAGAAAATAAGAGAACTATATAATATTATGTCTTATAATGATTATTGTAAAAACGAAAAATGTTGTAACTACATTAACTACTATATTAGAGAAAAAATTACAGATTATTTTAAATATAATGATGAGGAAATTAATAAACATTTTAATATATTTGTTGAACGTATTAAAACTGATAATCCTTATAATATATGTTTGCTTGAAATAAAATATATAGAAAAAGCAGAATTTGATAAAATGAATAAATTATATGATTTATATGAAATTTATGAAAATATTTTAAATTCGAATTCAGAAGATAATAATTATCCTAATGATTGCGAATATTTAAATGATTTCATTGAAGAATATAATGAAATTATCGTAGAACATAAAGATGATACATATTTCAACAAAGAATTAAAAAATCTCAGATGCTCAATAGAAAATAATAAGTTATATAATAATTGCAAAGATAGGTTAACAGATACGTTCAATAATTCACATAATATAATAAATTGTAATGGACCTGAGGAAATAAAATATTTAAAGGAATATTCAAAACAAATTTATTCGTACATTAGTGCAAGGTCTTCTATTCAACCAGCTAATATGAATGTTATAATAGCAACTACACTTAGTAGTGTAATTTTAGTAACAGTACTATATTATATCTATAAGGTTAAATAAAATTTTATTTAAAATTTTTTGTCCTATAAGGATAGTATTATTATATAATTAAAAGGAAATAAGATTGGATTCAACAAGTAATTAAATTATAAAATCCATATATATTTTTTTAATATTAGCTTACTACAGCAAGAAATTATTTACGTAATCGCTTTCGAAGAATAAATAAAAATATAAGAGACGAAACATACGAGCATCCAATGTGGAACAGAAAACATTATCATAGGAATTCTAAAGGAAAATGTTATAATGTATCATATGTTTCAGAAAGAAAATACTAATATACTTATTTAAAAAGATGATGTAACTTTTATGCAATCATAATTATATTACTGAATATTGGTTAACTAAAATTAGAAAATTCCTTATTCATATATGTATGATACTAATAATGGTACTAAAAAAATAAAATAAAATTATATAATAAAATACAATATGAGGGGAAAAAATGATATGAAAATATATAAAATGATCTAATATATAAATAAAAAAATGAATATATAAAATAACACTAAATGTTACTTATCATGAATTTCATGTTAGTTTGAATATTTATAAAATATAAAATACACAAAAAGAAAAAATTTTTACACTGTTTTAAGGTGATGTTTCAGGATTTAGATTTAGAGACGTCTTCTTTTATAAATATTTTTGCTTCTGCTATGATTTTTTTATCTTTTATTATTCATTTCATATCTGAAAAATATATACATATATATATGTATAACAATGATATTTGCTTTTATAAAATATTTTTCGGATGAGTGTATATGGTAATTTTTTTTTAAGTGATTTATGTAATAACTGGACACAAAATATACAACAAATATTATATTTCATACTGACGTTATCATTACTGCATGAATATATTTTAATAGAATAAATATATGTGTAAATATATTTGTACATTTTACACATGTCTATTTTTATATATTTGTAGTATATCAATAACTTACTTTTCATATCAATTTAATTTGTATCATTTTACATAAATAGCGATATAATATGAATTGTATATAATATTTATTCATATATCATTTTTAGTTTTTTTAATGTATTTTAATTATATTGTTACTCGTTTTACGGATGAATAAATTAGTTGTAATATAGCACAAATCATACTATTTTTTTCATCATTAAGAAATATATAAAATTTAGACGTTTCTTACGTCTAAATTTCAATAAAACCTATTTAAATTAATAATATAATTTCCTATATGTAATATGCACTTACAATAATTTAATTCTTTTCAATTCTACTTGAACCTGGACGTAATAATTTTTATATAATTGTGGAAATAAATTCACATAGCATTACACTTTATAACATCACATAAAAACTTTATTATTTATATCTTAATAATTCTTTTAAATACATTTTTATTCTTTTGTTATTGAATCAAAATATGTGCAAGCATTATTAAAATAAAATATATATATATTTAAGATGATAAATATAGTTTTATTTATATTCCAACATATCCCTCAGCGATAGAAAGGGATTAAGGTTCAGTGTTTTAGTTTTTTGGTTTTTTGGTGTAGGTTTTACGTTATGCGTATATATAAATTTTTTAATTTGATACTTCATA
>NW_021629236.1:0-3907 GCF_002157705.1 Plasmodium gonderi | reverse complement strand
TTATTGATTATTAATCTGATGGTCAAAAGAAATTGCTATCTGATATAGAGGAACACAAAGAGAAATTATATGGAGAAGAGGTTCCAAAAATATCTCAAGAACAATAGAAAAAAATTATATATATTTGTGTACAATATTCTCGTGTTTTGGTACACATATATATAATATGGTATCTCCTAATTTATTTAGGTATACATATATATATGTATATATTTACTTTTAATTATTCATTTCACATATTTTGAGGACAAAATATTAATACTATTAAATATATATTATGTAAATTTGTATATATGTTTTGAATTTTTTTTTTTAATTAGAAAATATTAATAAAAAAAAAGAATGATTATATATATATCAATTGTTCATACCAAATTGAGTTTATATCATAAATATATTCTGATATACATTGAATCATTGGATAATTTAGGTTTTTATCAAAATCACTAATGTAATAATTGTTATAATAAATAAAAAATTACTTCTAACTTGTTACAATTAAAATTAAAAGCATATTTAAAAAAACGAAATTCATTTAAAAAAAAATATACATCTCTGAAAAAAATATGCATTATTAATAAATTATATAATTTAATTCACATATAATTTAAGAATCAAATAACAAGATTAATAAATATAACAAAATTAATTGTTTTATGATTTTTTTATATTTTGATGATATAATAATTTATGTACTCAATAAATTTTACACTAAATGTGTATCTTTTGACAAATGATGGTAAATAAAAGAAATTTTGCATATATTTTTTGGAATTTTATTAAAAAGTATAAGTAAAAAAATTAATGGTTATTAAAAAAAAAATTCTTATGAGAACAAATCATCATAAAAATTTTCAAGTGTTAGATTTTTTATATATAAACTGTAATAAGTATGCCTCCAATAATTTTATTTAACATTTGAAAATTTTTATTTGCATTATTCATTGCATAATAACATAGAAATAATATTCATAAAAAATATAAATATTATATATATCAGATGTTAAATCTAAAACTATAGTTAAATAATATATAATAAAAAAGAAAATGAATTCATTACATTTTATACTTAATGCTTTAGGAATACATTAATAAAGGGATTAAAATATATACATGTTCTATTTTAACATTAATCTACATTGTTAAATAAACCTGTTTCAGTTGTTAATTTTTATTGGATCTTGTTTATATAATAATTATGGGATTTTAATTGAATTCGTATAAATTATCATTATACATATGAATAGAATTAAAATTTTATTCAGATAAAAGTATTTTTTATGCAGCGGACACTATACCTCATAAAAATATAATTTTCTATTCCAAATTTTATATTTTTACATACATAAGACATTGAGTATAATATTATTAATGCACGTATGATAATGCCAATATAATAAGAACATTCATATAAATTATTTCATTTTTCTAATATAGTTTACATAAGAGAATAACGCACATAAGTATATTTATAAATTTTTTTAATATACGAAAAGTTGCACTATTTATGAAG
This sequence comes from Plasmodium gonderi, assembly GCF_002157705.1. Classification (NCBI taxonomy): domain Eukaryota; phylum Apicomplexa; class Aconoidasida; order Haemosporida; family Plasmodiidae; genus Plasmodium; species Plasmodium gonderi. The sequence continues at coordinate 2,394 of NW_021629236.1, read as the reverse complement.
GTACAATTGATGTAATATTATACTGAAATTATATAATTATATATATGTAAAATATAGTAATCGTACTAATCAATATATGTGAAGATAAAATACGTTAGAACATATGAAATAAAAAGTTAAGTACTTTACTGTTCGCATATCAATATTTTTTATATAATAAGATATATTTATTTTCCTCTAAGAATTGATATTTTTAAGCTACTGTCTTAATAAATTCTTATTGAGAATGGAGTAAAAATATTTTAATAAATAAAAATAAAAAGCATACCATAAGATATTTTTGATTCTATAATGAATAAATTAAATTATCTATAATATATTATTTATATATATGAATTTATTTTTTTATTTTTGAATATATTAAATAATTCTTCCTTATGTATTTTTTAATTTCCTTGTATTAATAAAAATGTAAATAATTTTAAAATTCATTAGAAAGTAATCTATATAATAATTTATATATATAGGATGTTTTCATAAAGTAATTCAAAAAAATTTCGTAATTTATATTGTTTCAATAAAAATATTAATATACAAAACAAATGTGTAATTTTAACTCATATTTAATAAAGTAAATTGATTTTAATATATATTAATATGTTATGTAATTATTATTCTTTTATCATATATGAAACATAAAATTTTAACTCATTTATAGTATTCAAATATATATATAATATGAAAGGAAAAAATGAATTTATAATATCTATTAAAATTATTGTATTCATAATTCTTTTATGTATATGCCACCATTATGATGATGAAGTATATTAATTATATATATGAATATTGTAGATTTTATATAATATTATTTATATGTAAAAAAATTTTTACTATTATATTTAACTATATATTTAATTATATACATATATTTTTTATCTTTATTTAGCGCATATTATCTAAATATTTTTTTAACACATTCAATGCTGATAATACTTATATTACAAGAACAGAGCGTTTACTGGCTAAAAATATATTCCAAAGAAAATATGAACGAGAAGATTTAAAAGTTAATTTAAAACTTTTTAACCCAAAATATACTATAAACAATGGTTCGCATAAAATAGCCTCTATATACAAAGATATGAAATTGCTGGATGAATGTATTGAAGAATTATTATTAGATATACCTGAAAAATTAGATAAACATGTAGTAAAAGAAAAAATAACGAATAAAACGTTAGAAAGAGTCATATTTAAAGATTACCCTAAATTGCATGTTATTCCATTAAGTAGAAGAATTGCTAATATATTGTATGATTATACTGGGAAAAAAATACATGAGATTGCTGTTCATTCTATACATTATTCTTTAGTTATTATTTTAACACATAAATGCAATTCAAATATATACGGTAAATATATAGAGTTAAATAATGTAGCATTTCTTACTATAGTTGTTATATGTTTATCACAAATATTATATAATATTGGAAAATTTGATTTTTTAAAAAAATATGAGACTCCTGAAATGAGAGAAAAAGAATTAGCCAAGGAAAAAAAAAGGGAAATTAAAAAAAAGAGAGAACAGGATGTATTAAAATATAAAGAAATAGAAAAAAATGGAATAGACGATTTGGACACTTACATGAGGTACTATAAGCAAAGATATTATAGTAGGAAAGGATTAGGAAGATTTGACAGCTACTGTGAAAAATATATATTCGATAAGATTGATAAAATAGATAAAATAGCTGAAAGTAGTAATAATGAAAATAGAAGACTGAAAAAAAAAATTTGTATGAGTTATGGACTCTATGGTACAATTTTTTGTCTATTTCAATTATCTGGATTAATTTATCCTTTAATAAGTAAGATAGACTCTACAGGAAGTCCAAGTACAAATATTATTTCTGCTTTATTTAGAACATTTGGTGATTGGCTTATTATGGATGTAATTTATGATTATCAATTTTATGCCACATTTATAATAATATTATCAATTTTAATTTTGGTACCCATTATTTATATAATGATAAAAGTTGTAAAAAATGAACGTTTAAGAGCAAGGAAATGTAAAATGAATTTTAAGGAATATTGTGCCTTTTGCAAAGAAGTGTTAACGAAATAACAATTTTTAAAAATTTCTTACAGTTATTAAAATATAATACTACAACACCAATGATGAATGTATTATATATGGTATGTATGGGCAACTATCACTTAAATAATCATAATAGTACATGTTATAGGATACATGGATTTGAATTTTTGGATTGATATATAGAGTTTTAGGGTTTAGAATTTAATATATACCTTAATGTTATTATATTTATATATTTTATATTAGGATTTGTTCTATATCTTTAAGTTTTTTTGTTTTAGAACTTAGTTTTTGAATAATAATTTCTGTTCTATATATTTGGATCACACATATTAATATATATATTTTTT
>NW_021629235.1:2049-2345 GCF_002157705.1 Plasmodium gonderi | reverse complement strand
TTTATATGATATAAATATAAAATAAAAATATGACATTGTTGACTAAAAGCCAATGAATTATTATTTATCCCTTGATTCTTATAAAAGTCACTACATAATTTTGTTAATTTACTACCAACATCATTACCACCAATACTATATGCACGCCAACTAAAGTCTGTTTTACATATAGGAAATATATTGCTAAAATCAAACTAAAAATGAAAGCAGTAATGAATAGAAAATTTTTAAAATAATATTGTTGAATAGAAATATTTTCTTATTTTTCACAACTGAGGATAAAATAAAATTAAATA
>NW_021629235.1:0-1751 GCF_002157705.1 Plasmodium gonderi | reverse complement strand
TTTATATAAAAAAAAATTATTTTATATATATTACATTCATTTATATGTTTTATAGTTTCCATTAAAAATTGCGTAAAATTATAATGATCTTTGTAATATAAATATTTATATTTTATACATAAGGAATTATAGTTTATCACTTTTGTTATCATTACATAAAGAATGATATATATATACAATAATATGTTTTATCGTGATGAATGTTAATAATAAGTCAATCTATTAAAGAATTGAATAAATAATTTTTTATTGAAGAACATTCAGCATAATATAAATAAAATATGATTTAATATAATAATACTGAGTACAAATATTATGCTTAATCTCATTTAAAGCAATGCATATTACAGAAATAATTAATGTATTATATGTTATATATATTTCTTTAATAAAAAAATAAATTTATGAATATTTCTACTATTTTTAAGTATATTTTATTATTAAATGGCATATTCATTCCTTCTATCAAATAACACATGTGTTAAAATAATCATCGTCTGAATTATATAAGGTTCATATTTATCAACTTATAGAATTCATTTTGATTATTTCAATATATTATAATTTTATATAAGTGTAATATACTATTTCCTTTTTATATTTTTTGTAAATTATATAAAAAAAAATAATTCATGATATTTATATTGAATATATACTCATGAATGAAAAGCTAAATGAATGCTGCAATATATGTATTAATACAAAGACTAATATATGCAGTATATATATTTTTTCAAATTTCCGGAATAATAAAAAATATATATTGTTCATTATAATTTATATATTTTTTTTTTGATTTTTTGCTTAAAGTCTAAAAAGATTAATACTTTTGTATAACACAAAAAAATAATTTACATGATAATTCCTAATGGCTTAGTTTAACATTTGATTAATATTATACATTTAGTTTTTTATATTGTAATAATGTATATTCAATAAAAACATTTTTGAATTAAAAATAATTAATAAGTTATAATACGCATAGAATATACTATTATTCAATACAATATATATAACATTTAGTATAGAGAGTAATTTATGTTTAATTTACCATTAAAACAATATTACATATATATATTATTATTCACTGTTATAAAATATATGAAAATTATATTATTTAAGAATTATAATATATCAGGTTATATTTTAATTCAAATAATAATCTTGACCCTTGGATATATTAACAAAGCATTATAAATTGAAAGGTGCATAAAAGATATATATATATATATATATATTAATGTATAATATTTATTTTAAAAAATTAAAATAAAATATACATTTTATTTTATAATACATAAGTATAATTATTTTATTCACAAATTATATATTCAATATAATGCTATAAAGAAAACTTATAATTTATTGTTGCGTCTGGTGGTAATATTTATGTAACTAGGTATAGTAAAAAATGATTTACATTGAATTATTTATGATACATAATTATTTTCCTGTTTTATAGATAATTAAACTTATTGGATTCTTATGCCAAGTAACATTTTACAAATTATAAAGATATGAAGCATATAAGTATAAATATATAAAAAAAAAGAAGGATAAATGTTCAATAACAATTCCATAAATAAGTAGAATGATAAAAAAACTAAGAACAGAACTAGTTGAAATATATGGATAATTTTTATGTAAAAGTGTTCATGAAACTGAAGGAAAAGTATTAAATATGTTTGTTATCATATATTATATCATCCATTAAACCTTTACTGAGAAGAAAAAAAATAATATATAAATTT
>NW_021629234.1:367-19856 GCF_002157705.1 Plasmodium gonderi | reverse complement strand
TACTATAATTAATATATCTTAGACAACACATATATATGTTAAATACATGTAATTAATATAACAATTAATGTAAATAGGAAAAAATATATTTTATACAATATTAATCAATTAAAATTATAATTATTCAGTTTATTTTTCACTTATAACTTATGAGGAAAAATATCATAAACTTGTAAAAATACAATATGTATATCATATATTATCTTGATAATCTAATATATATTAAAACGATAATGTATTCACCTATCATTATGAGACAAATATCATGTGTTCTAGCATAAATTCTAATCATAAATCATAAAACCCTGAAATCTATACCCTAAACCCTGAACCCTAAACCTATACTATTATTGAATAATTTTTTTAAATATTTTTCCTAATATGATGTTATTAAACTACAAACAAATATTAATTTTTATATTATTATAATATTTATTGTGTTCTTACATCAAATTATTAGAAGTAATATCTATATAATTTGTTTACAGTTCATTTATACCTTTTTTAACAAAATATTCTACATGAACTATGTATTTCATGGTAAAATTATTCAACGTTATATAGTATATTATATCTTTCATTCATTTTAATTCTGTTTGGTATGTCAGAATTCTGTAATATTTTCAATTCATCCAGTGTATTCCACTTTTTTTTTATACTCTCTAAACCAAGGCGTATGTATGAACCATACGATGTGAACTAATTTGTAATAAAAAAAAATTATTTATTATGAGTATAGTTTTTTTTATGAAAATTGAATTCATAAAAAATTACATAGGATAATTATTTATAGCATAAATATATATAAATTATAACAAAATTAACCTTAATCAGAATGAATAGAAAAATGGATATTAATGATGTCACTACAAATGTAATTATGATAGGACTGATTACATTAGATTTACAAGTAGTTTTTACTTCTTCTGTAATAGCAACAATATCATTAATTTTAAATATCTTCATATATGGATCTATCTTTTCTTTAATTATATCGCAAAAAATATCTTTATCTTTACGTAAGCAGCTTCTTTCTATAATATCATGATTTTTATACATATCATATATAATATTAAGCTTTTCTAAATCATCATTATTACTAAATTTTGATGTATAAATTTCATATATATTTTTATTTCTGTAAAGATAACGATATACAGTAATTAAATAAATAGCTAATTTATAGCTATTTATTATTTTTTTCTCCTGAAGTATATCGTGATATATCCAATAATAAAAATAGTTACAAGCAATTTCTCTCTCACTCTTTTCCTTATCATTTATAGTTTTTAAATATGATATAGCTTGAGGGCACTTTTTAATAATGATAGATTTAACATTATCTGAATCAACATTATACAATTCTTTGCATTTAGCATTAGAGGGATCGTCCTCTCTAATTTCAATATTCTCCATAATTTTTTCATATATATGAAATTTATTTATAAAACTATACTAAAATTAGAAAAAAACACATTATGATAATGAAATATATATTCTTAATGAAAAATAGAATTTAAATATATTAAAATAATGTAATTTTTATAATGATGAGTTAATCCTACGTCTTTCATCGCCATCATGGATCATATTATATAATATTACTGGTTGAATAAGTAATGAATTTATGAAAATAAGAAAATATATTTTTAAACATAATAAAATAAATAATGAATAAATATAAAGTTAGACATCATTACAATTATATATATGATATAGTAGTATCATGAGGTCTCTTATTAGTTTTCCTTTTCATGGTCTATATATAATTGTATTTCATATGTAACACATAGTATATTTATTATTTAATCTAAATAAATAGGAAAAAAAAAATATATATTTTATTAAAAGAAATCATAATATGTCGTGTTATGTTACTGTATAGAATCTATATTAATTCGTAAAAACTGCAAAGTATTAATAATAATATCTAAACAAGAAAAGAACTATAGTATTAATATGTGTTCATAATTTGAATATATAAATAAATCCTCCCTTTCCTACATTTTTTCCTTTATAATAATAGAATATATAATTCAGTAAATATGTAGTTATGTAGTATAATTAATTAAAATATTCATACAACATATTATAAGTTGGTTAGTATTATATAACATAAAATATAAAATTATTCAAATGAATTATTGCAATTTTCAGAATTTCTCGGAAATAATCTCTATAATATGATTTATCTATTGGATACATTATAGCATATAATGTGAGTTAATTATTTAAGGTAAATTTATATATTATATAGATTTGTTTACATTTTACATATATATTAATATGAATATTTATTATGCAATTAAAAATTCCCTTAGGAAGATAATATTTATTTCATGAATAAATGTATCATGAAAGAACAAATGATGTAGAATACACTTTTTTTGTGATAATATATTATCAGTAATATTTTATTCTTTATTATATAAAATAATGCAAAGATTTAGTAAAATATGAAGAAATAATAAAATAAATCTCAAATTTTATATTACAAAAATATTATTTATTTTGTACATGGCTAATTATGATGTTAAATTTACCTTTACTATTGGCATATTTTTATATTTTTATTCTTCAATGATAAATCAATTAAAATAATTAATGATTATTGAGAACTATAAATGAATTTACTCAAAAGAACAATAAATTATTTTTTACTATATTATTTTATAAGGTATATAGAAACCAATTAAATATATACATTAATGCTATTTATGAAGAAATGATTTAAAACATTTACTTAGAACATTTCTGATTTTATTTTCGACTTAAAATTAAAATTTAAATATAATCTGTATATGTATATATATGATATTTTTATTATCTAAATTCTTCATTTATTAGGACTTCTAAACAATAATAATTTTAAAAAGGAATTTATTTATATATGTGAACTTAAAATATGCAATAAACCTATATAAAATGAAATAATATTGGAAACATGGTATTTTTTTTTGTTATTTATGTAAAACGCACATGAAATCATATATTTATTCTTAGTTTATAATTTTTTAATATGTTAATGAAGAAACAATTAAATATTAAATCAGAATTATAATTTGTTCTATTATTTTATGTTTCTTATCCTTAGTTATACGTACTATCATATGTATTACAATAAGTAATGATAAAATAACTAGTAAACATCTGATAACTTTAATGGCACATATAAATATTAGATGTTCTTTTTATATTTTATTATGTGAATTAGTGAATTTGTACATATTTAATATACTAGAATACTTCTAATGAAATATTTTAACATCATCTATTATTTTTTCTTAAAATTATATTTATCTTTTAAAATTGAACCATATGGAAGAAGTAAAATGAATAATTAACATCATATGTAATTAGCATATTCATTTAAGCTATATAATAAATAACGATGCAAAGATTGGATTATATGCTCTCTTAGGAATACATAATTATATTAAATGTAATGTTAATGATTCTTAATATTTTTATTTTTAAAAAGACATATATACTTACTAATAAGGTTCAATGTTTTATAAAGTTTTCTTGCATCAAAATATAGTATTAAATGGATAAATCTATAGTATATCTAAATTATTTTAATAGCAATGTTATAATATTTGCATATTTAATTTTCCTAAAGTATTATAACAACATGTTCAATAGAGTATACATATTATTTTATTATTACTTATTTTAAATCTTAGTATAAAATTGCAGAATATTTTGATTATTGTAGAGAAAGGTTAAATATACATGCAGTTGAAAGTGATGGTACTGGCGGTACGTGGGGGAATGTATGTAAGGAAGAATCTTATAAAAAAAAATTAAAAGAATTAATTGGCGATAATGGTGATGAAGAAAAAATATGCATCCAAGCTATGCAATACTTAGGTGAAGTAAATGCTGCTGAGGTTGATAGTTTAAAAGAAGCCGGATGTAACTACCTGTATTATTGGATATATGATAATATTTTTAAAAAGGACATAAGTAAGAATGAAAATATAAAAAAAATTTTTATCGAATTAATTCGTATATTTAGAGAAAAAATACCGGATAAAGATGAAATAGGAGAACACATAACCCAAAGCAATGAGGTGCCATTTGTAGTTGACGATTTGCCAAAGGTTGAAGCCATTTATAATATAAATAAAAATGACATATATATAAAGAATGCTTGTAGTTCATATAAAGACGAAGTTTTTTGTGAAGCAATTAAAGGATATGTTGAAAAATATAACATTATAATTAAAACTCAAGATAGGTTAATTCATGAACCCATTAAAATTCAGACAAATACATCATGCCAATACCATATTGGAGTACCCATCATTATTACACTTATTATATCTTTGTTAACATTAGTTTTTATATTTTTATTGTATAAGGTTAGTTTCACCATTATTTATATATATTTACAGTATAAAATATATTTCCTAAATTATATATATAATAATAATTTTGTCATAAAAATAATTATATTTTCAATGCATAAATTTTTATTTGTTATGAATTAGTTTACAAAATTTGGTTCTTTTTTTCGTCGAACAATATTGCGTAAAGGAAAGAATGGGATAATATGGATGAACAAATAAATATATTCCTAGGATCCGAAATAATCAATCCTATATCAAGACATAGTAGTAATAGTATGTTATATCATTCTCGCTAATATTGTGATTAGAAATATAATAAGAAGAAAATGCATTATTTGAAAATCGTATTAAATGTTGTAAGAAATTATATGGGAAATATCTCTCTTAATAAATTCATATAAAGGGGATGTTATTTTTTAATATAATATTAAAAATATAATATATTAATTTGTGATCATAAAAGATAAAATTTAAAATTATATAATATAATAATTTGAATTATATTATTTAATACTATAAATAGCATTATATATAAATTCTATGAACAAATATATTCTTTTTCTAGATATCATATACAATATTTTGCATGTATATGGAAATTTTTCTATGATAAAATGATTATTATAAATAAATTAATTGTATATTACATTGAAAATAGAATAATGCATATAAAAATTTCTTATTTTAATAATAATTAAATACAAATAATATACATTTTTACTATATATATCAAATATTTTGTTTATAGAAAAGTATTTATAAATGTATATAGAATGATTAAATAATAATATTAATAATTAAATTTGAATTCTAATACATTTTATAATATTTGTTACATATCATAAAACTATTGGTATTATATACAACTATATATATAATATTATTATTTGAAAACATAAGATAAATATGTTTTATATATAAATGGATGAACTTAAATTATAGATTGTACAATATTTTAAAAAAAAAATGTACGTTTAATATATTGAATGCTTTTGTTCGAATTTGTGTTTCTTTTTATTATTCTAATTACTACAGATATACATGACAATTTATATAATTCTCTTTATACCTTGAAATAAACTAAGTTGAATTTACTAACTATACTTATATATTTATTAGATGTGTTCTACGGAGTTATATACGATTCTATGTTTTTTTACATTCCTATTATTATATGTCTTCTTAATTTCATTTTTTAAATTCAGATTATTTATATTTTTTTTCTTTAATGTTCTTCTTATGGTTTTCAATTTTAGTAGTAAAAATGAACCATAAGTACTGTACTGACAATAAAGGATGACCATGTCATTATTATAAGCACGTAATTTTTGCAAATTATATATAATATATATGGTAATATGATATTTATTTAATATATATAAAATAATTTTTAACCTTATATAATATAAATAAAATTATTAATACTAAGAAAGCAAACACAATCATGTCTATTACTGTTCTTGTTTCTGCAGATTGGGCTGAATTTTTCAAGATTTTTGCTATTTGCATTATTCCGTAGTTGTTCAATGTCTCTGATTTTCCCTCTGAATTGATTGTTTTCTTTGTTTCAGCCACTGCCAATTTTTCAGGATCTAAGTTTAGGGTTCACGTTTTTATTACATGATTATAGATATTTCTATAACATTTTAGTCTTTTTCTTTATTTACCATAGAATATGTAATATTTGAACATTTTAATACTTCATGGATTTTATTTATGAAATAATTTTTTATAATATTATATATAGAGCATTGTGCTGCATAGTTTAATGAACATATTCAATTTAGTTTCTTATATAACAACATATATCATCTCATGCATTATCTTGCTGATTTACGTTTTTTTTTTTCATTATTATGTTTTGTGCATTATAAAAAAAAATTTGCTTAAATTCATAAAAATTATCTTTAATAATATTTAATAGATCATAGTTATTACTCCTTACATGGTTATATTAATTCTTTAATACGTTAATTGTGGAATAAACATTTTTGAATATTTGATGATCCACAGAATCAAACACCTTATATACAATACAGAAATATAAATATCACCAGTGTTTATCATGTCATTCAACATTATTTTTCTCTTTAGGCATGTAATAAGTAGCATTTAATACATCTTTATATTCCTCATATTTTCCATAAAGATGAGATATAATATTAGCTCTGAATAGTTGATCATTATAACTTGTGTCTTTTGCATTATACATCTCATTACAGCATATATTTATGTTAAATTATTTCATTTCATTATTCTGGAAATATGAATGATTATATGAAATGTGTAAATAAGTTATTAATACCATATAAAGCGTCATTAATATAGATACAAATGTATATAAATAAAAATAGCATAAATTAAATATTAATGCAAGTTGGAACATACCACATACTGTATATTTTCAATTTTTACGGGATACTTTAAGGAGACAATAAATTCAAAATAGAGATTTTGAGAAAATAGTGTATTATATATAGGAGAAAAATAAAAAATTTGCATAAAATTTTTGCAGTATATTATGTATATTTTAATTTGAGGTAGAAATTTATAATTAAAAAGTAAAAGAATATTCATGTGATAAAAATAAAATTGATATTAAAATATTAAATTTATATATATGTGAATTTTAGTAATTTAGACACATAGTATGATTCTTTATATAAGGTTCAAGATTCCATATTTTATATTATATGGGCCAAAAGGTAGTTTTAGAGTACATTTTTTTTTATTTTTGTCATTTTACTTATTCTGCAATGATTTTGTAATTTGTTTTGTTCTTCTGGTTGTTTGTAATATTTACGTTTTATCATCATTTATTATTTTTCCAAAAAAAAAAAATGATAGAGACACATTAATACGATAATTTCTGATTTTTGTTCTATTAAAAGATGGACACATGATATGTAAAAATTTTTCTCTGTTATACTAATTTCAATGTGAGTATAGGGCGTAATATAGAGTAATAATATAAATCTATATGTACATACTTTCTTATATTTTACTTATATATAGTGTATTGATCTGTTATAGGACAAAAGCTTATTTTATGAGAACATAGTTTATAATGTTGTATAAGCATACATGTGTAAGTAAAGTGTTATATTATTAATTTTTTATGTTATTCCTGGATTACCATTGTTCTTTATACACATAGCTGTTTGTTGAGTTCAATGATATAAATCTTTAATAAAACAAGAGCTTATCAAATAAATTACATATTTTATCATATCATGAGACCGTATGTATTATCGACTGATAATTATTTTAGGGATAAATTTATTTTATATATTTTAGTTATATATATATATTTTTCCTTTTTTTTTAGTGCCAATTCTGTAAAAAATATATTTCCTCAATATCATGAATCAGTGTAATTACAATATCTGATCCATTATATAAATAAACAAGAGCATATATATGTGAGTTCATACTACTATTTAATTCAAAATGTCATGAGTATTATTTATACAGTAGTAATAAGTCACATTTTTAAATAATTAATTGATAAAAAAATATATTAAATTAAATACAGAACTAATAAACACATCACATAGATGTGTTCTAATAATTCAGTGCACATACATTAATTTTATATAAAAATAATTTTCTTGGTAGTATAATTTACTCGCTAATAAATTTTAAAAAAGATATTAAATAATTTGTATGACAAATTAACAAAAAATTATTTATCAATTATATTATTATTATAAAAACAGAATTTTATTTCTATTTCATAATACTTAATATTTTACGATGAAATAAATGACATATTTTTACAGAAAAATTCATGCGTTATATTTAGCATTCCTCTTATACTTCTTAAATGTTCTGTAGATTATATTTGTAACATATTAGGAAATTGTTTATATGTTCATCATTATAATTCTTGTTATTATGAATTTATAAAAGTCATAAAGTTCAGAATGTATGAAATTAACATATTACGGTATAAATTGAATTATGTGTGTAATATACATATATATATAAAGAAAATTTTTTTACTGGACAATGAATAATTAAAAGAAAATATATTGTAAAATCATTGAAATTTATCGAATTTATTATTTTATTTTAACAAAATATACTCGAAAAAATATACACAAAATATAAAAATATATATTAAATTTATAATTGAAGGAAACGCTGCAGACAATTATGACAAAAATAGAAATACACAAGGTGAAATATATGAAAAATGTATCATTCACTTCCCTTATATATAAGTGAATATATTAAATGGGGATAATAATAAATGTATTGTAATTGAGGAATATTTGAATTAGACAAAATGTTACCTACTGGAAAAACATTCATATGCTGGGAAAGTAATTACGATAGATTAATTGAACCATTCAACAATTCAAAGGATAAATAATTAAAATTATGAGAAAATATCACGAATCAAGAGGAATATATAGTATGATAATGTGAGGTTTTATCCCATCATATTGAGCAGCTCTAGAGAGCAAAATATATTTAAGAATAAAAATTTATGAAGAATTCTTCTGGGAAGAGTGTATATAAAAAATTGATGACATAAAATAGATGAGAATTGATGTAAACATAAAAAAAATATGTATGCATTCATAGAAACCTGTATAAATTCTCCAATAATAATAACTATAATATTATGTTGGTTATTGTTAGAAAGGAATAAAAGAAAATACCAGTTAATGTACAATTTTCATTGCCTAAAGTAATATATTTCCAAAAATGAATGTAATTTATAGTGCAAATATTTAGAAGATTACTAAATTAAATACAAAAACGAGTTACATCCTATTTAGCATTACATGAATAATTAGTTAAAGGAATTATGTTCCATAAAATTTAGTAATATTTGTGAAAATTATGTAAACAAATAGTGCGCAATTCTAAAAGAGTTGAACACTTATATAAAAAATGATTTGGTATAAAATATAGGAGAATATCTTGTAATATTGTAAAATTTGGCATACATGTAAAATCAAAATTTTATAAAAAAATATTATTAATATAAAGATGACAAGTGTTATTATTCCCTACATTGTGATTTAAATGAAGGATTTAAAGATTGATCATATAAGTGAATATCCAGCTTTCCATTTAAGAATTCATAATTATTGTGTTATTTAGAACTGTGGAGTAATTTTCACAAAGTTAATGATCACAATAGCATATAAATTGTTTTTAGATTATTTCATTAGTATTTGTTACTAAATAATACTCATTTTGTTGGCATAGATATGAAAGAGCAAATACATTAAATTAAATTTTATCTTTTTCAATTTAAATTTAGTTAACTGAATTATAAACAACATTTTTTATTGAAAAACATATAATAAAAAATTGTAAGATTCCAAAAATAATTGTAAATCATTCGTTAAACTAATACAAGGATTTTTTAAGCAGGATTGGAAAAAACATTCGAATTAATACTTATTATCGAAATGACTGGTATTCTAAATAATATAAAATCAATTTTTTAGCTAACTATAATTAATACATTCGCGAATGCAGAAACATGTTATAATAAACATACAATTTAGTGTGAACGAATAAAAATAAAAAGGTTTATATTATCCATGTAAAATTTTCTCCTGTTCTCCAATATAAATATATAGAACTTGTTATTTGTTAACATGATTAGGTATATATATATAATTTTTTTATCATATCGAATGCTTATTTATTGAACTACAAATTTGAAAATAAAATAATATCCTACGTAAATTCGTGTATTACTTTATAATTTTTAAATATATATATTTAACGTCAATTAAAAAAAATATTCCATTATATATAGATTGAGTATATACAATTCTATATATATAATAAATAAATTCTGGAGTAAATCAAATTTTTGGACTATTTATGATTTTACAGAATTCATTTGAGCAAAACATTTTATAATAATCAAAAAATTACATTATAATATGTTTCAATTAAAATTAAGAACATATTTAAGACGTCGAAATATATTGACTCTAAAAAATATATGCTTCACTAGAATATGAAGGGTACTAAATACATCGAATGAAACCTAAGAATAAAAACGTAACTAAATTAAAAAAATAACAATTCAATCTTATTTTTCCTGTTATTACACTTCAAAATTATCATCTTTATAGAAAAAACACAAATGTATGAATGAATTTGAAGGTTATCTTTTATAAAATCTAATATCATATAATCATACAAAAACTCATTAAATAGGAAATGGACAATTTATAAAAACATAGGTATAAAAATGTAAAAAATTAATGTATGTAGTTAGGTTAATTTTATATGTCTCTTTATATATGAGTTAAATTTAATGATATTGTTTTACAATATATTTATTCAAAGCATATTATATAATGGAAATAAAATAAATATGCTATATTTTAAAAAATTTAATGTAATATTAATAATAAATATGAAAAATATGCGTTATAATCGAACACAATTCATAATATAATAAGTTTATATATAAATATTATGATACATTATTAATAAAGATAATTACATAAATATTATTTTATGTTTTATTTTTTTTATATATAAATACAAGAAAACGAATAATTTTAATTCATGAATATTCTATATAAATTATAATTTTAATAAAATTAATTTAATTTGTTCATAATAAATTAATTATTAATATATTTATTTAATTAATAAATAAATATAAGTATATTTAATTTCTTATTATATATTTAATAAAACTTTGTTGATTTACAATGTATATTGTATATAATATTAATTTGTGGCATAAAATTTCATTAATTATAGTTTATATATTCGTTATATTTTGAAAATTTTATCACATTTTATGAATTATCACATATGTATATAATGAATATTTTATGTTAATTCATTTGCTATATTAAAAAATTTAATTATTATAATTACAATATATTGATAAACCACATTATGTTAATATAGGTGTTCTTTAAAATATTATATCTGAAGGTTTACTCATTAAAAAAAAAAAAAATATTTCTTACATGGAAAATAATTTCTATAAAACTAGGATATATTTATCTACTAATAATACTTGAGTTCATTTACTATTCATGTAATATATTACTTTTCACTATAATATTCATAAAAAAAAATTTTATATAATTCATTTTATTATTTCAATAAAAACATTAAATATTCCTAAATTAATGGATATATTAATATTATATAATATTGATTCAATATGTCATACATTAATATATTTTTCATAGAATATATAAATAATTTTAATTTTATGATAATGCTATTTTTATACTTCTTTCGTGTCCGCATATATCACATATTATATAATGTCTGAAATTAATTTCATACATTAGTTCTCTTTGTTTCAGGATTATTCATTATAATTTAAGTGTTTTTATATAGAAATATTTGTAAATTTTAAAATAAAAATTTAATGGAAATTTTTATAAAAGTGCATGCTACATGTAAATATTAAAAACTGCATTTCATACTATTTTATAAATAAAAAAAACAAAACATTATTTATGAAATCCACTAACATAAGATATAAGATAAATATTTTACATCATTGCATTTATTTTTTATTTTATTTTCATTAAAATTCATTAATATTTTTATACATATTTTAAAAAATATATCAATTTTGCATTAGATCCAATATAAGAATTAACTAAATAGTTGAAAATAAATTATGAATATTAAATGTCATGCTAATATTCTGTAGTTCATATTTCAAAAATATATACCTATAATTCATGATTATTGCTCAATTTATCAACATTCATGGAAATGTAAAAATATACTAAAAAAATTATGCTAATTAATCCTTCAAGTAAATGAACAAAAGAATGTGAGCTCTATATATATAGTGAACGATTATACTTTGACTAAATATATTACAAAATATAATGAAAATGTATTGAAATTTCCGAATTTGCATAACGATTGTGAATATACATTTAACTGTTTTACAATATTACATTTTTTTATTTGTTGAAACAATGCAATATAGAAAAGAACTTTTATCTAATGTTCTATTCGTTAGATTTAAATAAAAGACACTTTTATATAAAGGACAATATTTTTTTTTAATTATTTTACATTTTCTATCTTTTATTCTATGGCATTTGTTGTGTCTATGGAAATATGATCATTGAATTATAATATTATACTTATATATGTATACGAAAATGATGTATTTCTATAATAATTATTTTTAGCTTATTATTAAAAAAAAAAGAACTATATATAGCATTACGCATAGTTATGCTATTAATATGGTCTCTTTGAATTCACGGTACAGTACACTAAAAATTCAAATAACAAGAATATATAAAATGCCAATTAAAGAGTAATAATAAATAATATAAAACTGTATTTCTTAGCTGTTTTATTTAAACGAGAAATTATACTATACCTATCTTTTTTTGAATCCTCATATATGTTATGTAATTTTAACAAAATCATAATTTGACAATAATAGAGTAAGTTTTCCTGTATAAAATTCTAGTAATCAAACGTTTTTTGTAAAGGGACGTATATTTTTTTTTCATATATAACGGAATAGCGTAATGTGATGAATTTTTATATGATGCACGGCGATAGTATATATAATTCAATGAAATTATTAAAAAATATATCTAAAAGAATATAATACAACTAGAAGTGTCACATAAAATGAATATTCTCAATGGAAAGAAAAGTATATATAAGAGTAATATTTTTATAATGACATAGCAAAACAGAAAAAATAACAAAAATGTCTTAATGAAAAAATAATTAAATAATACTAAGACCACAACATTACGTCTTTAACGTTTTGATATATACATTTTTTCATTCATGATCCATTATATTCAATGTATGATATATTTATATAACTCTAATCACATATTTAATCTATGCCACATTGTGTTCTGAATAAGATTTAAATTATGTTTTCATGTAGAAATTAAAGCCATATTATTTTTTTATTCTCAAGAACTCTTAATACCTGTTTTACAATTTTTCGTTGTATTTATTATTTAAATTTTACCAAGAAAATAAATTATATATTTAATATTTTTCATTTTCAATTCAATGTAAAAATTGTTCTAAGATTTTATATTTTTGCACGAAATGATAATGCTAAATATATATATATTACTGCAAAATGAATAAGAAAACATTTATGTTTTATATATTGAAAAAATCATGTATATTGTTAATTTTTAACTTAATTCACTATAAGAATAGTAAAAAATACATTACGACATACGTGAAATTAGATATAATGGAATTTATCTAATGAAAAATATATTTTAACTCTAAATAAAAATTTAAATATATAACATTATGTTTAATTGTTACTAATTTTTATATGCGTTTTGAATATGTATGCAGCAATATTTTTCAAGAATCTGTTGCTTAGGGACTATACTTCAAAGCACTATTTATGAGGACATCATGAATCATGGATTAAATATAAAGTTAAATCAATAAAAAATGTTCACATATAACATAAATAGTATACATATACATAAAAACAGCCACAATTGAACAATATTTTCTCTTTTAATTATGATTATGATGCTTTATATTTATAATATGACCACTCTTTATAGAACAGTCATGAATATTATTCTTAAAAATAAATGTTCCTAGTATATTATTTATAATATTATCTAAAAATTAAATTCTGTAGATTACGTCAATAATATTTTCATGCATAATATTTAATTTAAATATATTTTAAGCGCATCCCATATACATTTATGCAGACAATATATAGAATGTAAAAATAGACATTATTAGTTACATTATTTCAAAAAAATAATGAAAAATTTTATAAAAATTTCTACTTCTTTTATAGCACACCTTACAATTTGTTCGTTATCATAAAACATAGAAAATCTTAGTACGTTATACACCATATTCAATGTATTTATATATATCATTATGAACATATGAATAGTTTTTATAGTCATATATTTAATTGAAATTTTATCACTGAGAAAGAGAAAAATGCAATATTCCTTAAAATAATAAATTTTCTGCTAATTGGAAGTTTACCTTCTAAAACGCATGAATATTGATGAATAAAGTGTTTATTGTGTATATTCAGGATTATTACAATAATAAATTCATTAAATATAGTATCTTCAGTAATATATTTTTTTTTAAAAATGGAATTTGTCATAATATTAAAAAATAGAGCGCTTGCTTTTGTCCTTGCTTTGTTGTTTATATTAACAATAGTTATATATGTCAGAAGATAATTAACTTGACATTTATAAGTATAAATAAATTTAATTCAAGTATAACTGGTTATATAAGTTTTTTTCAAATGTCATTATATTTATATCTATAATTTTTAATTCAATTATATGATATCATATATTTTATATTACTATATTGTTTGATTAATTTGTTTAAAACATTATATTTAATTAAGCGAATTTAAAAATATTCTATTATTATATCTTCTTATTTGTTTAATTCTCTGTTCATTCGACGTAATAATCTTTATATGTTTTTGAAGGTGTATTGTATTTTGTAGAAGTCTGAATTTTTGTATGAATACATGTACGCAATACAACGAGAAATATAGGGGACACAAACAAACATATACATAATATTTTAAAGCAGAATTGTTATTACATTTCATTTTATTTACCATACGTAGTGATCATTATCTATGTGAAATTCAATGGAAGTATGCACTACATTTATATTAATGAAAAATAACCGAGAACGACTTTATTTCTTCAATTGCTGTTTCAATTAATTACACATAAATATGACAAACATATATGGTTAATACATTTTAATATAAAAATAACAGTATATAATGTCGTACACTATAAAAAACCATAAATATTAGATATTTGTTTGCAATTTTATTGATCTTATAATTGAATTTGATAAGCATATATTTAACTATATTATTTATTAGTACGGACACTTTTGAGGCATTTAGAAAATATCATTCCTTAAAATAAAATAATAAAATACATAGCCATATTACATATTATTGTACGAACTTTGTAATAAATTACTCCAATAAATAAAAGGTTTATTATAAATAATTTCATCCATTATATTTAGAATGTGACAACATTTCTTATAAATATTGCTTAAATTGTACGAAAATTTCCGATATATTTGTTATAGATGAAGGAAATGAAAATGAAATTTAGGGATATACATACAATAAAATAAAAATAATTCAACACTGAACATAAATCTACAACTAAAAAAATATATTAAGTTCCATTCAATACAATGTATAAATATATTATATTATTTGTACAATTATGGACACAGTTCGAAGTATATTTAATATTAATTTTTTTTTATAGAGCATATAAAATTTATTTCTAAATAAATTTTATACTATCTTATGATGATTATGTTATACCTCTTCATATGATTTTTGTGAATATTATATAACAGATTAGTTATAATATTTATTTTTAGAATTAATAGTTCACATATTTTAGTTATAGGAACCATATAATACGACAAACGAACAAAAATTATACTAAATTCTTCTACAATTATATTAAGATAGTTAAGAAGTCTGGATAAATAAGTTTTTGTTTACATTAAAATTTTTTCTATGAAAGTAAGATAGTTTACAATCAATAACACAATAATTTATACAAACAACAATAACGCATGTTATAATATAAAAAAAATATATATATATAATAATATGTATCATTTTTTATATATAATTTATTTAAGGATGACAATGCTTGTTAATGCAAAAATGAAAGGTTTATAATCTCTGTTCAATAATCTTTTAAACAATATGATAAATATATATAGTAGAAAATGAAAATATGTAACCTAATATTATATATTTATACACTACTTCAATCAAAAGTTTGCTTAAATGAAGTAACTCATGCGACATACTAAATAAATTATACTTAGTCAATTCATATGTTTATATTAATTATTATTTATAATGTATAAGATAATTTATTTGCACAATATGCTAGTGCTGTATAAAATTTATATAATTCACTGTTAGTAACCCCATCATACAAACATGAAAAAATATTAATTATTGGAATAATAAACAAAAACATATATTATATATTATTTTTGTGAAACAGAGTAAACAAGAAGAGTAAATAACATCAATAAAAAAATAAAAATATTTTTTCTTGTCAATTAACTGTAATAAGAAACAAATACAATTAGGCTAATAAAATTTTTGGTATCGTTATTGTGTTCAAATAACTTTAAAATTTTCAAATATGTAATACAATTCACTTATTTACCCTAATAATTAATAAATAATATATTATTTATTCGATGGTTATTTTAGAAAAAACAATATAATATTTGTTATAATATATTATGTTTCATCTTGCAAGAATATTACATGCAATATATTTTTTTAAGATATACCAAATTTTAAATGATTAAATAAAGTTAGATAGAAAATAAATATTCTAAATATTATTCCTTTATTAAAAACATATATACAAATACAATTCTAACGTAAATAATATTCTTTATCTTTATAATTCAACATATATTATAAGTATTATTTTACATCATATTATAAATATACTATTTATAATATTGAACATAAATAACTTTAATTCACATAATGTAAAATATGAAATATAAAAATATATACAAAAGGCAATATATTCTTGAGTTAAATTCAATTAAAACAATAAATATATATAAAAAAATTTATAATTCATATAATATTCCATATTATATATCTGTATATATAAATATTTATAGAATATATAATATATAAATATGAAATTAATAAAATTGAAAAAATATAGAAAATATTATATACAATAATACTTCTTATATTACATTCGTATATATAATAAATTTTTATTATCCTTTTTTTACAGAAATATAAATTTATTATAATATGAATATTTATAAAATATATATAGTGTTTAAATATAAATGTTTTTTTATACAATTTTTAAACAATATTTTACATGGTTCTTATAATTTATATAAAAATTACAACTTATTAAGAACTTGATATATATTTTGTTTTATATTTATTTAAAAATGAATGTTAACTCTTCTATGAATTTTTTATATGATTCTATGTGTTTTTATATAATATAAAAGAATATATTATACATTTAATACTTATTACTCTTTATTCTGTTATTTTAATTTGTTCCTTTTAAATTATATAATAATATAAAAATAATCGTAAACCTGAAAAATACTTCAATTATTTGTGTGTTCAAATAAAAAACACTTTCTGATATTATACATGAATTTCTATTATTGAGAGAATTATTTAATTAGTAAAAGGGTATCGTAGTAGGATACCTTTAATATCATTTCTTGAAGTCTCATATTATTTTTATTAAAATAAAATCAGTTTATATATATTCTGCATATATGCGCTTAATAAATAAGAAAACATATCGTTTAATACATACCAATGATAAAAAAATTTTTACGTAATATCACATTTGATTTCAACGTAATTTATAAAATATCGACATTAAATATATAATTATAATAATGTAAATATTACTTATTTATGATGCTAATTATGCTTATTTTTAAGAATAGATTTGTGATTGTTTACGAATATAATTATTTGGCTTAGTTAGACAGAAACAGAATACAATATTTTGTGTAATGTGGAAGTCTATTGTATGTTTTAATTATTAAAAAATTATTAACAATTTTATTTTACTTGTAATTTCGGATTCTAAAATATATTGTAAAATACACATCAGTACAATATACATGATTTATTTATATAATTATTTTTATTTTCTCTTAGTATGAAATTATTGAAAATATTCCTAAATATCAAGGAACTATAGAAAAAAATCTAAAGTAATAAGTACAAAAATTAAAGATGATTATAGCCCCTGAGAAGTAGTGTGTATGATAGTGATAATATAAATATATAAGAAATACGAATTTTGTTATTAAAGAACCACAAGATTTATGCATCCGTGCTATGGAGTATTTGGCTGATATTAGTGGTGAATACGCCCTATCTTCTTTAAAATATGCCAGTTGTGAATATTTTTATTATTGGATATATTATGTTCCTTTTAAATATAACAAAGAAAAAATTAAAGAAATGAAAAGACAATAAGAAGATTTAATCTATATATTTAATATAGATTTTTTTTAAAAAAATACAAAATGTCGATGTAGTGGCTCTGAGAAACATATTAAATGTGATGATTTTTATATAATATTTGAAGTATATAATATATTTAACTAAAAATAAGAAAACATTAAGAAAGAAAAAAATATGATGTTTTTAAAGAAACAATAAAAATAGTGAAGCGATATAATGAAAAATTAGAAATTAAAACTAGTGAAATTATACAAACTGTAAAAGAACCTTCTTGTAAAAGTAATAGTGAATTTACAATAATAATTACTTTTCTGCAACAGTCATTCTCTTCCTTTTTTTATTTATTTTATATAAAGTTAATTATGATATAATATATAAATATATAGACTGTTATATAATTTTTTTCATAAATTAAAAAAAATTATTCTTAAAAAATATCAAACGTTTAACACAGTTATATCTTTTCTTTTATGAATTAGTTTACAAATTTAGGTTCGTGTGGCGTGATATAATAATAAGAAAAATAAATATGTGTTACAATATAGATGAACAGTGGAATTCTTATGAAGAATTTGAAATATACAGCACTATAACTAGAGACAGTGGACATAATATACTATACTTTTCTCCATAATTTTACCCATATATATATAATATTATGAATATATTTGTTTTAAATTTATGTAAAAAGCTGTAATAAATTTAGAATGTTAATCGTGTAATATATTTATAAAATAAAATTATATATTCCATGTAATAAAATAATAATTTATATATTTTTTCTAATTAAATAAGATAACGATAAAATAAATAATTCGACAATGTTATAAAAAGTGAATTAAAATAAAATAATTGACTATAGAGACATTCTGGTTGTAATATAATGTAAGATAAACAAATAATTTTTTTCTATGCTACAAAGAAAATATAATATATAATATACTATATATAATTATTTAGACTTGCATATAAAAACTATAAATTCTTATTATCATTGTACATTAACATAAAATATATATGCGTAATGTTATATTATTATGCAACAACAATGAAGATCAATTTGATAATTAATATTTAAATAATGTTTTTT
>NW_021629234.1:0-280 GCF_002157705.1 Plasmodium gonderi | reverse complement strand
TATTCTTTTAATCTAGAATGAAATTATTATGATAAGTGAAAAAATCACTTCGTATATATTTATTTTTTTGATATTATTTAGATTGAGATCTCTTATTCGATTTTTTACAACTCTTATTTTATTGTTTTATTATTAATGTAAATATTTATACAAATTTTATTTTTTGTTTCAGCAAATTCATGTCTATATCCGTATATCATGTAAAACACAGAAAAAATCTTTAATATATTTTAAATCTTTTAATGCAATTTAAAATTATTATTTGTATATATATATATAT
>NW_021629233.1:0-4645 GCF_002157705.1 Plasmodium gonderi | reverse complement strand
CATTGATTAATAAACAATAAAATACCATAGGAATGGTATATATAACAAATATTATAAGGAATAAATTATACATATATATATATAAACAATTCTATAAATACAATTATGATAAAATTAAATTTATCCTGCAATATACCTAATAATATTATATTTTCATATAAGATGTAATGATAAATATATACAAAAATATAAATTTTTTTATAATATTATGGGATATTAACATAATAAAAATAAAATAATGTATAATATCATTTACAGACCATGTCCATATTTTTTATTTAATGCACATAAAAGCAAAGTACAATATTAATAAAATTGAATCAATCATTATAACATAATTGTAAATCATGATCGTTGAAATTGATCAAAGCATTAATATAACAACAGGAAGGAAAAAATAGGGACGATAAAAATGAATACTTATATCATATGTTAAATTATAAAAACAGAACCCTTAACGCTAAACACTAAAGCTGAACACTGAACCTTATAAAATATAATATGTAAACATTAAATCTACCTATATTTTTACTAGTATTCTACAGTGTTATATAATAATGTATAATTTTTATCAGTTAAATTTTTGTATTCTTTTTCAAATGAGTCACTTATTTTAAGTGCTTCATTCCTTTTTTGATAAAATCTCTTTAGCTTCATTACAATTGGTTATATGTAAGATCCATAATGAGTATACGGAAAATAAAGAAATAAACTTATATTTTTATGAATGTTGTATTCATATGATATTTAAATTGTATAACAGCTTGTTTTATAAATTGTAATATCATACAATTTGTATAAAATTAATATATTATTAACCTTATATATAATAAATGTAGTTATTGATATGACAGTAATTACAAGGAACGAAGCTAAAAAAGTCTTGTCTCCATATCTCCCATAATAGGAATATAGACTTTTAGGTACGCTTATGCATCCAGGCCATGTCTTCATTTTTGAGTTATATTCATCATTAAATTTTTTCAAAACGTCATTGAAACTGTTGTTATAGCTATTTTGACTTATTAATATAAGCTCCTTATAATTTTTATAGCATTCATCATCAAAGTTACAATTATAAGGAGGATAATTTAAATATAAATAATCATCATACAAATTTTTTAATTTTTTGATAATGTAATATGTACTATGACTAATATCAACAAGGTGGCCATTGCATATATCAAATACATCCTTACAATCATTTTCTACCTCCTTTTTCATTATTTCATAACATTTTTTCCCAAGAACAAGATGGATTACTTAATTTTAGATTATTCTTTAGGTTGCAACACCAATATTTACATGATGCTTTTATTTTATTAGATCCATTCTTTCTTTTGTGTTCTAAATATTGGATAATATGTTGACAAGAAATAATAAAAGTCTTATACAAATTTGTTATTTTAACAATTATTTTTGTGCATGGTTCTTTATGTTTAGCATTACCCACTCCATCCTCTTGATAATATTGACACTATTGGTACTATTGATACTCTTAATCCTCATTATCCTCTATAATAGGATTTTTAGCATTATTATAATCTTCCATACATTAGGGAAAAATATCTTTAAATAAATCTAAAAAATAAGGTCATTATATATGATAAAAATTAAATCAATAAGATAATGTAAAAATTATACACATTATGTTTATATATCATAGAAATTTAAAAGTAGCAGATATAAACTATAGATTAATGACAAATAAAAGCGTACATTCTTGTCTACATATATACAATTACCCATATTATCAAATGCTTGTTAATGAATATAATGCAAAATTTTTTATTTTTAAATAATTTATAAACAATTACATGATAAACGTATCAAAACCAATGCTATATAGAAATAATATAAGTTATTTATTGTAACTATTAAATTTTCACAATTTCTTGTAATAACGGTTCATATTAAGCATTTATTTATATTAAAATATGGAGCTATTATGCACTGATTGTGTAATTGTACATATAAATAATATGAAAAAAAGTTTTTAAATGTCTTATATAACAATATTAATGCATAATCATTACTTAAGTATAATGTTGTATATATTTCATATATACAATATATTAGTTATACGCCATAATAATTTATTTAAAATATATATACTCATATTATCAGTAATTTCTCCTGATTTATTTAATATGCATTTTTTATTTGCTTTTAAATATTGGAATTAATGCATATATTTATAAAATATAAAGCATTATTATTATAAAGAATATATACTTTAATATGAGAATGTATTTGAAATTCCGTAATATTATATTATGATATTTTATTTAATATGTATAAAAATGATTTATACCTTCGACTAGATATAAGGAAATTAAAACTCCCATGTAAGTCTTTATAATATCTGTATGAATTCAACATTTTAAGGATTAGCTATAATTGGATATTTAAAATATTTAAAAAAATGCTTTTAATTATTAAAATATTACTTTTAATTTTAAATATATTGGAATAAGAAGAATCTAAAATATATGTAGACTTTATAATGTCATAGATATATAGGTAAGAATTTAAAATGTATTACGGTAATGTATTAGATGAAAATGAACATTGTTATAAGTTTTGTGGAAGAAAATTTCATCAAATGTTTATGTAATAATTATGAATAAATCAATGCATTATTATAGTACAAATTACTTAATGATTGCAAAATAAATTTTTTAATTAAATTATGGAATTATATTAGAAAAATATATAAATAAACTATCTTTTCTTTCAATGAAAAGATTAATAAAAATTATATTAAACACAATAATATATAGAGCAAAAAAAAGTGTTAATTATTATATAATTTCTAGAAATACACATAGAACATTCTGAAATGATGTCATACAATAACTATATGTTTATATGAAGCCTTATTTTTTAATAGCATTGATTAAAAAGTACTAAATATTTTATTAAAAAGAATATGGAGTTAAAAAGTACATATAAATATTCTTGACATTATTTATGATTAGTTTCTTTTATATATAAAGATTATAATGTATTTTTTTTTATTATCAACTATTATATAAATAAAAATGTATGTAAGTATTATTCATATATATCTATGTATATTTAGTTCAATTTATATATAATAATAATATACGAAATCATGATAGATTATAAAAAAATATATATAAATAAAAAGTCTTTAAAGAATATTACAATAATATATATAAGTCAATAATAATTATTAAATAAGGAATTAAAAATTAATAGTATCAAATATTATATTGAAATATGAACGAATTATTTACATAATTCATTATATTGATAATAAATTTAATATTAAATAATTTATAATGAAATCATAACAGAAGTAGAAATCCAAGAAAAATTATAATTAAATTATAAAGCAACATACCTATAGATAATATGAAATGTTTGAACATTTATCTCTTAAACTCAAAGCCTCAAATTTAAGGTATGAAATTTTAAAAAATAAATGATTAACTATAAACCATGTATGTAAAGCCTGAACTCCGATAAATGATAATATGATGTGTTCATATTTCATAATGAGTTAATTTGTTACTTCATTATGTGATCAATTTTATCTAATAATCATAATTATCACAAAAATTTGAAAATTTTAATACATTCTTCCCTATTATTATAAATATTGTGGGAGGTAACTTAAAAAATGCATGAACCATTAAAACTAAATTTATTTATAAAATAAATATTATAAGACATATAACATGAAAACATCATATATAATTTAATGATTCATTATCATTATGATATATGTATCATAAAAATATCAGGAAATGTTAGTTTGTCTTATAAAAGATACATTTTATTTTTATATAAAACCTGAGCAAACCATTTATTGTAATATATTACTTTTTCATTAATGAACTAAATATTATAATGTATAACAATATATTATTGTTTAAATCATTTAATTTTTATATTTTTAAGTTTAAATAATTATTAGAATATAACATTTTTTGTAAAATATACTTACAACTGCATTTTAGGAAAATTATATATATGTTCAAATGAGTTAATATACTTTTTATATGAATTATCTAGTTATTATAAAGATTAGAATAATATTTATTTATATTTTATGTTTTAATTTTTAAAAATTGATATATTAATGTTTTTAAATATCATTATTTAATTAATTTATAAGTGCATATAAAGATTTTAAGATGTGGGTATGTAACGTATTTTTGAATTATTAAAATATAAATTACAATAATATAATAATTGTATAAACGTTTTTTCGCATATATTTTATAACTTCATTAAGAAGAATATAATGTTTTTTAATCTCTGATTAATTTCTTATTTTTAGGATGAATCTATACATTTATTATTTCCTAAATGTGAAGAAGTTTTAGGTCATATAAAAATAAGGAACGCACATAGCTTATATAATGATAAATGTGATAAATTTGGTGATAAGTATTCAGATATTTTTAACTCTAATATTAATGAAATATGCTGCCAATCTTTGAAATATTTAAATGAAATATATAATGGAAGTGATTATGCTTCATTAGACAAAGCAGGTTTTAAATACTTGTATTATTGGTTATATAAGTATAAGCTAAAATTGGGGAAAAAAAGTACAGATATTAAAACTTTTTATGATGAATTAATAGATATATATAATACTCATCATCTG
>NW_021629232.1:0-5692 GCF_002157705.1 Plasmodium gonderi | reverse complement strand
AAACATTGATTAATAAACAATTAAATACCATAGGAATGGTCTATATAACAAATATTATAAGGAATAAATTATACATATATATATAAACAATTCTATGAACACAATTATGATAAAATGAAAATTATCCTGCAATATACCTAATAATATTATATTTTCAGATAAGATGTAATGATAAATATATACAAAAATATAATTTTTTTTATAATATTATGGGATATTAACATAATAAAAATAAAATAATGTATAATATCATTTACATACCATGTCCATATTTTTTATTTAATGCATATAAAAGCAAACTACAATATTAATAAAATTGAATCAATCATTATAACATAATTGTAAATCATGATCGTTGAAATTGATCAAAGCATTAATATAACAACAGGAAGGAAAAAATAGGGACGATAAAAATGAATACTTATTTCATATGTTAAATTATAAAAACAGAACCCTTAACGCTAAACACTAAGGCTGAACACTGAACCTCATAAAATATAATATGTATACATTAAATCTACCTATATTTTTACTAGTATTCTACAGTGTTATATAATAATGTATAATTTTTATCAGTTAAATTTTTGTATTCTTTTTCAAATGAGTCACTTATTTTAAGTGCTTCATTCCTTTTTTGCTAAAATCTCTTTAGCTTCATTACAATTGGTTATATGTAAGATCTATAATGAGTATACTGAAAATAAAGAAATAAACTTATATTTTTATGAATTTTGTATTCATATGATATTTAAATTGTATAACAGCTTGTTTTATAAATTGTAATATCATACAATTTGTATAAAATTAATATATTATTAACCTTATATATAATAAATGTAGTTATTGATATGAGAGTAATTACAAGGAATGAAGATAAAAAAGTCTTGCCTGCATATCTCCCATTATAGGAATATAGACTTTTAGGTATGCTTATGCATCCAGGCCATGTCTTCATTTTTGAGTTATATTCATCTTTAAATTTTTTCAAAACGTCATTGAAACTGTTGTTATTGCTATTTTGACTAATTAATATAAGCTTCTTATAATTTTTATAGAATTCAACATCAAAGTTACAATTATTAGGAGGATAATTTAAATATAAATTATCATCATACAAATTTTTTAATTTTTTGATAATGTAATATGTACTATCACTAATATCAACAAGGTGGCCATTGCATATATCAAATACATACTTACAATCATTTTCTACCTCCTTTTTCATTATTTCATAACATTTTTTTACCCAGAACAAGATGGATTACTTAATGTTAGATTATCCTTTAGGTTGTAACACAAATATTTACATGATGCTTTTATTTTATTAGATCCATTCTTTCTTATGTGTTCTAAATATTGGATAATATGTTGACAAGAAACAATAAATTTCTTATACGAATTTATTATTTTAACAATTATTTTTGTGCATGGTTCTTTATGTTTAGCATTACCCACTTCATCCTTTTGATAATATTGACCCTATTGATACTCTTAATCCTCATTATCCTCTATAATAGGATTTTTAGCACTATTATAATCTTCCATACATTTGGGAAAAATATCTTTAAAATTAAACTAAAAAATAAGTTCATTATGTGTGAAAAAAATTAAATCAATAAGATAATGTAAAATTTATGTACATCATGTTTATATATCATGGAAATTTAAAAGTATCAGATATAAACTATAGATATAATGGCAAATAAAAACGTATATCCTTGTCTACAGTTATAGAATTACGCATATTACCAAATGATTATTAATTAATATAATATAAAATTATTTTTTTTTTAATAATTTATAAACAATTACATGATAAACGTATCAAAACCAATGCTATATAGAAATAATATAAGTTATTTATTGTAACTATTAAATTTTCACAATTTCTTGAAATAACGGTTCATATTAAGCATTTATTTATATTAAAGTATGGAACTATTATGCACTGAATGGTGTAACTCTACATATAAATAATATGAAAAAAAGTTTTTAAATGTCTTATATAACAATATTAAAGCATAATCATTACTTATGAATTATATTGTATATATGAAATACATATAATATATTAGTTATCCGCCATAATAATTTATTTAAAATGTATGCACTCATGCTATCAATAATTTCTCCTAATTTATTTAATATGCATTTTTTATTTGCTTTTAAATATTAGAATTAATGCATATATTTATAAAATATAAAGCATTATTATTATAAAGAATATATACTTTAATATGAGAATGCATTTGAAATTCCCTAATATTATATTATGACATTTTATTTAATATGTATAAAAATGATTTATGCCTTTGATTAGATAAAAGGAAATTAAAACTCCCATGTTACTCTTTATAATATCTGTTATGAATTCAACATTTTAAGGATTCGATATAATTAAATATTTAAAATATTTAAAAAAGTACTTTTAATTATTAAAATATTACTTTTAATTATAAACATACTGGAATCAGAAGATCCTAAAATATATGTAGACATTATAATGTCTTAGATATATAAGTAAAAATTTAAAACGTATTATGGTAATGTATTACATGAAAATATACATTCTTATAATATCTATGGAAGAAAATTATATTAAATAGTTATGTAAATATTATAAATAAGTTAACTCTTTATTATAGTACAAATTACTTAACTATTACAAAATTAATATTTTAATTAAAATATGGAATTATATTACAAAAATATGTAAATAAACTATCTTTTCTTTCATTGAAAAGATTAATAAAATTTATATTAAGCTCAACACAACATAGAGCGAAAAAAAATAATAATTATTATATAATTTCTTGAAATACACATAAAACATTCTGAAATGGTGTCACACAATAACTATATATTTAAATGAAACCTTATATTTTAATAGCACTGATTAAAAGTTGCTATAAGTTTCGTCAAAATATATATGAAGTTAAAAAAGACATATAAATACCTTTGACATTATTTATGATTAGTTACCTTTATGTATAAAGATTATAATGTATTTTTTGTTATTAACAACTATTATATAAATAAAAATAAATGTAAGGATTATTCATATATATCTAAGTATATTTAGTTCAATTTATATATAATAATAATATATGAAATCATGATAGATTATAAAAAAATATATATAAATAAAAAGTCTTTAAAGAATATTACGATAATATATATAAGTCAATAATAGTTATTAAATAAGGAATTAAAAATTAATAGCATCAAATATTATATTGAAATATGAACGAATCATTTACATAATTCATTATATTGATAATAAATTTAATATAAATTAATTTATAATGAAATCATAACAGAAGTATAAATCCAAAAAAAATTATAATTAAATTATAAAGCAACATACCTATAGATAATATGAAATGTTTGAACATTTAACTCTTAAACCCGAAGCCTCAAATTTAATGTATGAAATTTTAAAAAATAAATAATTAACTATAAACCATGTATGTAAAGCCTAAACCTTGATAAATGATAATATGATGTTATCATATTTCATAATGAGTTAATTTGTTACTTCATTATGCGATCGATTTTATCTAATAGTCATAATTATCACAAAATTTTGAAAATTCTACTACATTTTTCCCTATTATTATAAATATTGTGGGAGGTAACTTAAATAATGCATGAACCCTTAAAACTAAATTTATTTATAAAATAAATATTATAAGGCATATAACATGAAAATATCATTTAAAAAAATTTAATGACTTTTTATCATTATGATATATGTATCATAAAAGAATCAGGAAATGTTAATGCATCTTATTAAAGTTACTTTTTATTTTTATATTAAATATGAGCGAAACATTTATTATAATATATTACTTTCTCATTAATTAACTAAATATTACAATGTATAACAAAATATTATTGTTGAAATAATTTTCTTTTCATATGCATATAGAACACAAATTCAATTTTATAACGATAAATTCATGTGATATATTAAATAATTAATATGTTAAAATAGTTATAGACATAAATTACAAAATAATAAAATATTTTCATCAAATGGATATATAAACTAT
Source organism: Plasmodium gonderi (assembly GCF_002157705.1). NCBI lineage: Eukaryota > Apicomplexa > Aconoidasida > Haemosporida > Plasmodiidae > Plasmodium > Plasmodium gonderi. The sequence goes on along the minus strand of NW_021629232.1, from coordinate 1,637 downwards.
TTTATACTTTCTTAAATAAAACGCATGTGGTGTTCTTTTCATAAGGAGTGTATTCTTTTATAACATTAACAAATACAATTCTATTGAAATAATAAAAAATGAAAAAAAAAATATTATAAAGAAAAAAAATTCAACGTATTAAAAATTGTGTAATTTATATCTCATGCTATAATTATTTTACTTAAATTTTATGCTATTTCTAATGTTAACAATGAATATAATATAAGAATGGTTATTGAATGCTCACAATATATAAAATTGGTAATGACAGTTTATGTATTACATATATATAGGGTTATCTTAAGTCATCAGGTATATTCCTCGTTTACGCAATGTTTCAAACTTTAATATATATATATGTTGTATAAAATGAAAATATATTTATAATTATAAATTGAAGTATTTAATAAGACAAGATTAAAAAGAATATATATTTTATTATATTCTCTATGTTAAAGTTATATTATAATCATTTAAATTGCTAAAATTATTTTTAATTAGCAGATAACATATATAATATATAAGAAAAAGGGAATTACTAATTCATTAACCTTAAATCCTAACAGTATAACTTTTGTATTATGATTTAACAATAAATATGATTTTTCTTCTTAAAAAATGCTTTACATTTTATATTTTTAATTTTAAATAATTATAAGAATGTAATATTTTTTGTAAAATATAATTACAATAACATTTTAGGCAGTATATATATATGTTCAAATGAGTATATATACTTTTTATATGAATTGTCTAGTTATTATAAAGAATAGCATAATATTTATTCATATTTTATGTTTTAATTTTTAAAAATTGATATATTAATGTTTTTAAATATCATTATTTAATTAATTTGTAAATTCATATAAAGATTTTAAGATGTGGGTATGTAACGTATTTTTGAATTATTAAAATATAAATTACAATAATATAATAATTGTATAAACGTTTTTTCGCATATATTTTATAACTTCATTAAGAAGAATATAATGTTTTTTAATCTCTGATTAATTTCTTATTTTTAGGATGAATCTATACATTTATTATTTCCTAAATGTGAAGAAGTTTTAGGTCATATAAAAATAAGGCACGCACATAGCTTATATAATGATAAATGTAATAAATTTGGTGATAAGTATTCAGACATTTTTAACTCCAATATTAAAGATATATGCTGTCAATCCTTGTATTATTTAAATAAAGTATATAATGAAAGAATTGATGATTCATTAGACAAAGCAGGTTTTAAATACTTGTATTATTGGTTATATAAGTATAAGCTAAAATTGGGGGGAAAAAGCACAGATATTAAAAAATTTTATGAGGAATTAATGAATATATTTAAACAAAATAACATGAATATATCATACATAACGGATTATCAAAGTGTCACTGAAGAGGAAATCGAAAATCTCAAAAATTTATATGATATGCATAACAGCTTCATTTTCATAAAAGAAAAATGTAATCCTAATGAAAATGTGAGTTATTGCACTAAAATATTAGATATTATGAATAAATATAAACCACAAAATATAATGGAGCATGATGAAACTTGTACAGGAAAAGAATTGCATAATTGTAAAAATAACATTGTAGAAGCCATTATAATACCAATTTTTATAATATTAGTAATA
>NW_021629231.1:8893-9047 GCF_002157705.1 Plasmodium gonderi | reverse complement strand
CCTACACCCTGAACCCTAAATAAATAACCTGGAAGTATATATTATACACAAAACTAATAATATTTGTAAAATGAAACCTAGTAATTTTGTATGATAACATTGGATTTTAATATATTTAGGTAATTATAAATAGTAACAACTCATGAATATTATA
>NW_021629231.1:0-8776 GCF_002157705.1 Plasmodium gonderi | reverse complement strand
TACATATAATTATTTTTTAATGATACCTTAAAATTAATTGCACTTGCAAATATAAATTTAAAGAATTCGTAACATCTTCATTTATAAAATTAATGTATGCGTCGATATATGCAAATAGATGTACAATAAAAATGATTATAAAACATACATAAATATAAAATGTTTATATAAAATACACATAAGCAAATGAAAAAATATGTCCTGAATGTTTCCATTTAAGTAACACTTTCAAAAGAGATAATATTTGTTCTGGAAATTGTTACTTATATATAAATATATACATTTGTATTCTTGTTTTATTTTAATAGTAAGACAACTTATATAATTAATGTTACCTACACATGCCATTCTAAGTACATTTCTTCATTATGCTATAATTGATTTCTCGTAAAGAGTACTATTATTAAAAAAAAAGTTAGTATACCTTTTGGTGTCAAATAAAACTCTGAGTACTTCTATTTATTTATTGTTATGCCGATATATATTAAATCTTATAAGATTGCATAAGATAACATGCAAGTAATGAATCATTTGTAGGATAATATGTTTTATACTTTTAAAAATGGCTTCAATTAAAAGCCTATATAACACTTAATTCAAATTATAATCGCTGTAGCTCGAATATTAACTATTTATGTTTTGTTATACATATTTTTTAGAAAAATAAGATGTACATAGAAAATATGTTAAATATATAAAAACAATACATTTACAAATACACGTTTAAAACCAATTAAAAATATAACATTGTTGTTCAGTATAGAAACATGATTTTTTAATGTTTCCATTTGTAAGTTACACTATATTAGCCCTTTCAATTGAATGCTATTTTTTGTTATTTTATTAACTTGTAAGAAGTAATAATACATCATGCCTATAAAAATGTAAAGTGTATACAAGTGACAATATATTGTATGGTTATAAAATCTTTTAAAATGTTCTATTCAGTATTTATATTTGTAAAAGTAAATATTATTTCAATACATTAATTTTGTTATCCTCTCATGAAATGCATTGTTAAAAACGTTATTATATTTCCTGTTTGTTTCTATATTTTGTATTATGTGACCTTTATATATAATAACTCATTCAAAATAAAGTCATTATTTTACATATACTGTATTAAAAGCCTTGAGAAATAGTAGTTATATCTGAAATATTTAGCACTGTTTCCTCTTAAGTTGAGTATAATATATTACTCATAACTTGCTAGTTCATTTTTCAAATACATTCATTACATATTTAAAGCGGTAAATACAGTGTTTTTATAATTGTTACGAGTATCCGTAAAATTTACAGTGTCCTGTTCATTCTTTTAATGCATAAAATGTATTCATTAATTTCATAAACATCCGCTGAAGCATTTTTCAAGTTACAATGGTTAAATATATGTATTTGTTTAATTAATCATGCTATTGTCTTTTTATACACAATTCTATAATGGTTTCGTGTTCCTTTCAACTTAAAGTAGATAAATTGTCATTTTAATATATTACGCATTTTAAATAAATTATTTTATTATAAACACTTTCGTTTATTTCCTTATATGATGCGACATAATAATGTTTCATTTTCTTTGTAATACAATAAAGATTTAAAGGATATGTATAATATTCTTTTCTCAAAACGCACATTAGAAAAAACAATATAATAAACTCTGCTGTAATTTTGCAAAAATATTTATTATTGTAATCCATTTTTCATGATATTTTGGAAAAAAATTCTTTCCTTTACAAAATTTGATCTCACCAAATCAGCCTAAAGCGTTAAACGAAAGATATGCTGAAAAAGTTCCGTCTTCCATTAATATATGAATTCAAGTTCACACATTTAACAATTATAATGAATTTATAAATAACAATTCAATCTTATATTAGTAATACCATAAAAGATATTCTAATAGGCATGATAAAAAAGAATCAAGCGTTGTCGCTGTAAAATTACTATAAATAAATTAATACACAATAACATATATGTTATGAAATAGTTGCATAACATATTGTACTTATACAGTAAGGAAACGTTCTTATTTTTATATTAACAATACAAATATGTTTTACATTGAGCACGTAAAGAAAACTATTGATAAATGATAACAGCTTAGCTTATTTGTATACACTTATCTAATGAGGAAAACACTCCATTTAATGTATGCATTCATTATTGCCATAATTTACATAGAAAAAGTTTCTTGAATTTTATGTTGAGTTACACGCTAATGATCCTGGCAAATTTAAAAATCTCTATCATTTTTATTCTCATCCCTTAACAAACACAACAATTGCGCCTTATCAATTTATACGTCATATTAATAAAATAACTGAAAGAATTTTATATTTTTTTATATAAAATATATTAAGTGTTTTCATGATTATTAAAGAAAAAAATAAATGGAATATTTGAAAAAATCAAATTCCATAATTCGTTCATATAAGTGGGGCAAATTAAATGTACTTTTATATGTGCAGCATATATAAAACTTATTATTATTGTGGTTTTGAGCACATATATTTTTGAAAAAATAAAGCTTCTTTACAATCATTTTTTTAGACTTTTCAAACGAGTAAAATATAATTTTTTTTCAAATAATTAATCACAAACGTTTGTTTTATTTATAAGGAGTTAATAAACCATAAATTTTTATTTTTGACGTTTAAAAAATTAATGTATTAAGAAAACATTTTGTTCTGGTGTAATTTTAGGTATATTTAAATTCCAAGCTTTATTTTGAAATATATGGATATAGAAAAACAGACACATCTAATTTACAGTACTTTTTATATATTATATATTTTTTATACATAAAACAAAATTAAAATATCGAATAATATATTTATAAATTTATATGTCTATTCTTTACCTTATTCATATCATAAATTATTAATTTGTGTATTATTAAAAATGTAAAAATAATAAATTATTGGCATGAAGAAATTGTGAAAGAACTATAATAATATAACAAAAAGAACTACCATTTTAGTAAGGAATAAAGATATATTTTATCATATTTAAGTGTACTTATAATTACAATATAATTTTTTCTTATAGATCATGTCTTAAAAGACATATATTAGTAATATCATAATAAAAGTACTTTTATTAATTAAAAAAAAATTTATACTTATAAGAAATTTTTTGTTTTTTTTATAATTATTTTATATGGATTCATAATATATGAGTAGATCATACGCTATTATAAATCATTAGGCAACATACGAAAATCTTTATTTGATATAAATATTATATACTAAAGTAGGACGTCAAGTTTATATAAGATGAATTTGATGTATTTATATTTTTAATATATAAACAGATATTTGCGTTTATGTTATACATAATTTTATAAAGAAAGAGATGCGTTATTTTTTAAGGGTTCCAATACTAATTCAATAGTGTTTTTAGTTCATGATAAATAGAATGAAAAATATCCAAATATATGTGCACATATAAAACATGAAGATTTTAATAAAGTTACAATTATTATATTTAATACAAAAAACTGTGATAATTTAAAAAAAATTAAAAAGAAGAACAAAAAAATTTGTAAAAGAACGACAAAATCTTTATGTTTGTTATCTGTTAAAAAGGAAATAAGAAAAAAATGATATTTTAAACACCACACACTGTTTCTTTGAATAACTAAAGAAAAACAGCATAATGGAAAACAACTAAAAATTAGATGTTTTAGTGATAAATCATTTTTGATTTAATAGTAGTGTTAATTATGGAAAATTCGATTTTGTGCCTTGCGAACCTTATGAATGATGCAAGTTGGTTGAATTCAAAAATGAGTAAGATGCAAATAATAATTTTGAGTACTATGAATACACGAAAAAAATGATTATGTTCAAACAGTTGTGAAATTTTTTTAAATTGTACTACCAATATTAAAACTCTTTAAAATATATTTTATTCTGCGCATAAAGCTTGATAATATGAAAATACAGAAACCTATTGAAAACCTAAATTCATGCCTTGTAAAACGAATGATAAAAGTGTTTTGTAGGGAATTATAATATTCTCATTTGATAGATTAAATATAGACCAATAAAAAGAATGTTAAAGTCATGTGAATTGTAGAACATAAGTATCCTTTCTGCAAAAAAAAATATGCATTTCATCAGCGTTATATGTAGCGCCTCAATATTCATCTATTATCCGAATTAATGTTCTTTCTATTGTTACAGAAACATTTTATGAAGCATTAAATACATATTATTTTTATCAAGTTGCATATACAATGAGAACTATTATATTGTTATACCTTTACGCTCCTGTAAATACAAATTATAATTTAACAAATAAATATCTCTTTTTTAGTATTTCTAATTTATTTATATTATCTTTACCTTTATTAAAGAAATAAATTCTTCTATATAATATATTAGTCTAATTTTTAGTGAACACTTTACAAAAAATGGGAATAAATAGGAAAAAATTAAATAAAAATCTAAAAGGAATATTTGAAGATACATTATCTTCATATGATTCAGGATACCATTTCATACAATACCACATAATATAGTAATATTTGGTACATTTTCTTGTAGAAATAGTTTTCCATAATTATAAGATGAAGACAGTGTTATATATTGGGTTAATATAAGCATAAATACTAGTAGAGTTATGTGAACAGTCCGTTATCTGAAACAAAATTGGGAATATATTAAATATTGGTTTTAATAAATTAACTTATATATATTATAATAGTATATTTAATATATATATTTTTATCCTTATTATCACAGAAATGGTAATAATGCGTGAACATTACACGTATTAATTAGCATTTATTTCTATATATAATTAAAGCAGTTTTTACGTTATCCTCCTTGTGTCATGTCTAACATTTTCTTTATATTTTTTTATTTAATTAATATAAAACGTCTATGCATTATTCTACACAATATATATATAAAGACACTAATTTATTCCTTATGCACATATATTTTTGTTTTTTTACTATGAAGTAATAATTTTATTTATTCAATTATGGATATAAGCATATTATAATCATTTGAAAATATAAAAGGATTATATTGTTTGATATACAAAATGTTGGTGGTGTTTCTTAAATTATTTAAATATTTATGTATTTATAATATTTTTTATAATAACCTAAACAATTTATATTGTGCATGCATTAGAATTGATATATTATTCATATAAATTAATAAATATTATAATATGATATAATACATTATATTATCAAATATATGAATATTTATATATTATCTGACACATATTTTCTATGAAATATATATAATATATGTATTGCTACATTCTATATTAGGAGTTATTGCATAATTATAGGGTTCACAAACAATTATAATTGGTGTAATGTTTCTAAATGATAAAGAAATATATTTCTAAAAATAAAACTTATCTAATTCAAAAAAAATTATAAATAACTCAATAAATTAATTATATAATCAAATTAAAACATTATGTGTATATCATTATACTTTTAATAGCTAAATCTATTAAATAATATAACGAATTTAGAAGAGTTTTTAAATAATACACAATATACAATTACGTTTTTTATATTAATCATAAATCTGAATTTATGTTATACTATCTCTATATAAAGATAACTATAGTTTTAGATATAATTATAATATTAGTAATTTAATTATAAAAGCATATACATTTAAATTATAACATTATTATGCATTACAATAGAACCATAGTTGAACTATTATATTATACATCATTATTTCATATTATGTATAGGATTATAGAAAAAGGAGTTTGTAACATGATAAAACATGTTATCACATATTATTTATATAATGTATGTTATAATAAAAGAATTGCTAGAGGAAATCTCCTTAGCGATAGCCCTCATCGATGAAGCATTAATATTACAATATTTATGCATAAAAATTTGGAATTATATTTAATATAAGTTAATCATTTATTATCTATACTTTTTTAATATATAAATAAATTATGTTATGAAATAATTATAACCTTATATTAATGCATAATAGATAAAATAATATAGAATAAGTTAATGTAGGAATACTATATATTATTTCGGAGAATATGTGTTTTTTAAGAAAAATGTAATTCTGTAATAATCTTATATTTTAGTAAAACATAATTTATATATTATATGATCATATAATTGTATATCCTTAAGAATGATCATTGTATTTAGGGAATCATTATTTTAATATTTTTGAATAGGATTTAATTATATCATTTATTATTTACATATAATCATAAGTATTTTGCTGTCTATACTAAATTAAATAAAGATGAGTTCTCGTAATTTTTTTTTCAAATGAATACACATAAACCCCATAATATACATGTGTGATTTCATATTTCAATGTTTACATATATTTGTAAATTATACAAAAAGAAGAATTCAAATATTTAAAATAAAAAAATAAAAATGAATGAAAAAAATCATGAATGAAATATATGAAATATTATAATTACTTTAGGGTTAATATCATTTACACTCACAAAATAAGTATAAATCAGGTAAGAGAATTGTATAAAAAAAATTTAAATAAAATTATTATCAGATACTATTAATACATAAAAATAAGAAATATACATATTTATGAATTCAGTTAAAATTTTTTTGTATTTGTTAATAAAAAAAGGAAAATTAATAGAAAAACAACATATTAGTCTTAGTTATTTTATTCTTATCTATTTTTTTTATATTGAAATTTGTATTTTAGTATCAATATTTATTTACTTTAGAAATGTATAAATGTAAAAGGATTAAGATAATGCGTAACAAAGAATAATCCATTTGCATATGTATTTTATTGGTATACTGCATTTTTAACAAGAATATTTATATATTATTTACCGCTAATATTTATTACTGTTATATTTTTCCTTATCTAAATCATTAAATATTAAACCTAGTTATAACATATTTATCTAATTTTTACTTTGTAGTATTATTATGCTTTAAATAAATAAAATTGACATTAATGTATTCTTATCGTAATAATGTAGGCATTTGTTACAAATAAACACAGAAATGGTTCCTTTATATTTCTATATCTGGAAAAAATATATAATGTACTATAAATAATACAATATAAAATATATTTATGAACAATGTATATATAAAAAATTTAAATAAATATATTGGGTAATATATTTTAAGGTTTAATATAATAATATAATTTTATTATATCTATAGCTTACTGTATTAAAAGATTTTATTTAAATAAAATACTATACATTTTTATTGGAAAGTTCCTAATTATATTTTTTTATTAAAGTCCATTACACTACCTTATACATAAAACTCAAAAGAGCATCCGCTATTATATTAATACACAACACTTAGGTGAGATTATATTATATAAGCAATTATATATATAATACAATGAAGTTTAAATAAAAGGATATAGGTCTATTAATTTTTAATTCCTAATATTAAATATGCTTTATAATATATAATTATAAAACGATTCCTTTTTATTTAACATGGTATTCCAGTTGCTATAACTCCATTATTCTACATGAATGGTTTTTTAACAATGTATTTTATTATATTATTATATAATGTTCATCATTTTATTAAATAAAAAATAATTTTACATTTCACTAAAGTTGTTTTTGGAATATATTAATATACAATTCTGATTATGTTTTTTGTATATTTTTTATTATGACATAAAATTAAGGTTTTTATATAATATTAATATTCCATACATTTTGATTATAACATTATATAATGTACATTACATTGAAATATTTCCATATTGATACTTTATTTCATATTTTAAATCATACAAATCTTGTGTTTCTTTATTTATTTTCCTTTTCTATAGAATATATGTATTTATATAATTGTCATTTGTCTTAATTCAATATTTCAACCACTAATATTTTAACTATAGATTAAACTACATAGTATCACTAATTATTCTAAATATATTTTACTAATAGTACTCTGACGAATAAACTATTTGATACTTCTTATCCACTGAATTTTTGTATGTCTCTTCAAATGAGTTCATTAAGTCATTCTGATTTATATAATTTTTTTTTAACATACGCCTTAACGGTTTTACACTCGCTTTTAGAAATGAACCATATGGGGAGTACTGATAATAAAAAAAATATTATTCTTAGAATATATATAAAATTGAAATAAAATGTTTTTATAATACATTTATGCATTATGATGTTTGAATAAATATGAATTTAATGTATATAACTTATATATAACCTTAAATAGTACGAATACTATTGCTAACATTATAAATGGAACAACAATGACTCCTGTCCCTGTTCCTGTCACCGTATCCATTATTGCACTTGTAGTTGTCTCTTGCATTGTTTGGCTCCTTGTACTTGTCTTATTTATTTGTTGAATCATTGCACCTGAAATTGGCTTTTCCGTTCTTTGATCTATTAATGACTTTTGCTTTGGTTCTTGTATGGATACAGGTACTACTGGCTTAGGACATATTTTATAATACTCCTCTTCAAATTTATCAATTACACTCATTAAACTTGAGTTAGCACTAAAATCACAATTTCTTAATCTTGCAATATATTCTTTGCATTGTTCATTATAGCGATTACATACATTGGTATCCCCATTTAATGCATCAAGTGTACCATATAGTTCATCCAAATAATAAAATACATGAGATAAATCCTCTTCAATATTCTTCATCTCCTCAACAACTTCATTACATATATGGGGAACATTTATTAGAGTTACATTTTTCCTGGGGGTTCTCAATATATGGTAACAATTTTTTTCATTAATACAATTACC
>NW_021629230.1:3116-5495 GCF_002157705.1 Plasmodium gonderi | reverse complement strand
AAATATTCTATTTTAATATAGCGCTTTTTCTAAAAATATATATATGAAATATGTAATATAAATAAATATGTCATTAAATTGAGAATAACTGTTGGATATATTAGCTTGTATGTTACTTTCATTCATATTTATTATTGTGATTAATTATTTAAAATTAACAAATAATTCATAAATTAATATGAATAATAGTTTTTCCTTTTCTTCTTTTTGTTTAATATATACCGATTTTATAATATTTTATATAAGAATGTAATCAAAATTATAGTGTTTATAATCTTTACTTTATCAATAAAAACATATGGAAAAGAGTTATTTTACATTATAATAATGGAACGATATAATATATACTTAAATTATATATTATTTATGTAATAAAACATATCATGTGTCCCTTAAATTTAAGAAGAACATGGAATGTAATCCCTTAAATAAAAAAAGTGTCTTCACATATTCAGATTTTATATTATTTTTATTTATACTATAATATATTAGTGCATATTATATGTGACATTTTTTTCCTAATATTCTTTCAACATATTTTATTTTTTTGCATTTTTTTTGAATTTTAAAGATATATAAATTTTCAAGACTTTATGTAGAACATTTATTTAATATATACATTTCTACGAAACGAGATATATATTATACGTTCAAATTGATTTTATAATAATATTAAATGGATGATTTTTTTGTATAATTATTTAATTATACAATTAATGTTAATATGCGAACCTTTTTAATAATCAATTTAATTATCTATTATATTCATGTATCCTAAATTGCATCGACTATACGGAATACTTGTTCTCCTATTTCCAAAAATGTTTATTAATGTAATTTCTGTTATTTCGTTATACGTATAAATTTCATATCTTGTTTAATTACCTATTACTAAAATTTAAGGATAGTTGCAAGTACAATACACCTTTATTAATAATTATGTTTATTTATGAATAAAATTAAAATACCTGGTTATTATTTTATGAACATATTTTATGAAACTTATGTGTGATATTATTATATTTTCTACCTAGGAATAATTTACATTATATCATGAAACGTATACTATGAAAACATTCTTAACATATGAGCACTGAGTATATCCATGATTATATAAAATTTATTTTTTCTTCAAAATTAAAACTTTCTATTGTCATTGACTTATCTATATGGTATTATTTGAACAAAGGAAGCAAATTCAATTCTTGTAAATTTTCTATTTTTACTTTTTTAAAGCATCCATATAAAAATTACGTTTTTACGTTACATTACATATAAGAGCTTACACAATTTAACATTCGTTAATTATTTCATGATTCTCACATCAAAATGAAATTGTGAAGACATTCATAAAAGAATTATTTTATTTTTATTGAATTCTGTATATATTTTTAAAATGTATTAAATTTTAAAAATTAAAATAATCATTGTTTCAATTATTATCATGTAGAATCTTTTCATTTTTTAGTATGCAATAATTTTATCGTTACATATTTTATATAACATATATACATATGTATATTACTACTATAATTACAGATTGTTCTCTAAAATAATAAAGCTATTGATACTTATACTGTTCTACATAAACAATTTATTACAGTTTATCCACTATACATAATCTCATATGTCTTATATATATATATATATATATTTGAATATAGTATGTGCGATGTAAATTAGTTTTTTTTACTGATACATATCCACTATATATTTTCGATGTTTTTTTTCCCCTCTATATCGCTCCTGAATATATTCGAATATAAATAAATTTATATTTATCATCTTAAATATATATTTATTTTATTTTAATAATTGTTGCACATATTTTGATTCAATAATAAAGGAACAATTTGTATTTAAAAGAAATATTAAGATATAAATATAAATTTTTTATGTGATGTTATAAAGAGTTATGTTATGTGAATTTATTTCCATAAATTATATAAATATTATTACGTCCAGGTTCATGTAGAATTGAAAAAAATTAAATTATTGTAAATGCATAATACATACGGGCAATTATATTATTAATTTAAATAGGTTTAATTGTAATTTAGACATAAAAAACGTCTAAATTTTATATACGTCTTAATGATGAATATATAGTGTGATTTGTGGTACATTACAACTAATTTATTCATCCGTAAAATATTTATGAATATAAATAAAAATTCATAAAAAAACTAAAAATGATGCATGAATAAATATTATATACAATTAATATTATAGCGCCAGCTATATATATATATTTTTGTAAAATGATATAAATTAAATTAATGTGAAAAGTAAGTTATTTTTATACTACAAATATATAAAAATAGACATGTGTAAAATGTACAAATATATTTACACATGCATTTATTCTATTAAAATATA
>NW_021629230.1:0-3043 GCF_002157705.1 Plasmodium gonderi | reverse complement strand
ATATATATATATCTATATATATATATTTTTAAGATATGAAATGAATGATAAAAGATAAAAAAATCATAACAGCAGCAAAAATCCTTATAATAGAAGACATCTATAAATCTAAATCCTGAAACATTACCTTAAAACAATGTAAAAATATTGATTTTTTGTATTTTTTATAATTTATATATATTCAAACTAGCATGAAATTCATGATAAGTTACATTTAGTGTTATTTTATATATTCATTTTTTTATTTATATATTAGATCATTTTATATATTTTTGTGTGATTTTTTCCCTTTATATTATATTTTAATATATAATTTTATTCTATTTTTTTAGTACGATTATTCGTATCATAAATATATGAATATGGAATTTTCTAATTTTAGTTATCCAATATTCAGTAATATAATTATGATTGCATAAAAATTACATCATCTTTTTAAATAAGTATATTAATATTCTCTTTCTGAATCGTATGATACCTTATAATATTTTTCTTTCAAATCCCTATGATAATGTTTTCTGTTACACATTTCATGTTGGTATATTTCGTCTTTTATATTTCTATTCATTCTTCTCATTCTTGGAAAGCGATTTCGTAAATAATTTCTTGATGTAGTAAACTAATATTAAAAAAATATATATGGATTATATAAATATAATTACTTGATGAATCCATTTTTTTTTTTTTAAATATATAATAATATTATCTGTATAAGACAAAAAAATTTTAAACAAAATTTTATTTAACTTTATAGATATAATAAAGTACTGTTCCTAAAAATACACTACTAAGTGTAGTTGATATTATAATATTCATATTAACAGGTTGAATATAAGTAGTTGTACTAAAGTACGAATAATTTGGATTTGAATATTTCATTAAATATTCTTTTTCTTCAGATTCATTGCATTCATTTTTGTCCCATGGATTATATTTATTTTTCAATATTTCTGTTATGTTACATTTGCGATTATTTTTGAATAAATCATTATATTCAATTGAGCATCTGAGATTATTTAACACTTTTTGGAAAGCTTTATCATGCTTATATTTTTCGATAATTTCATTATAATCATCAATGAATCCATTTATATCGTCGCAATCAATAGAATAATTATTATCTTCTGAATTCGGATATAAAATAGTTTCATAATGTTCATATAGATTATATAAATCATTCATTTTATCAAACACTGGTTTTTCTATATATTTTATTTCCGGAACACATGTATTATAAGATTCATCAGTTTTATTACTTTCAACATAATTCATAAAATGTTCAAAAATTACCTTTTGTTTTGTAGGAAAAAGATCTCTAATTTGTTCTCTAATATTGTAGTTAATATAGATACAAAATTTTCTGTTGTTACAAGAATCATTAGAAGACATTATCTTAAAAAGTTTTCTTATATTCTGACAAATATTAATAAAATTATCACGTTCTTCATTTTCTACTTGAACTGAACATTGATTAATGAAACAATCAATATCTTCAGAATTTTGTGATAATGTTGGCAAGGATTCAAAAATTTCCCTATAAAGGATATAATCTTTCCAGTTAATATACTAATAAATAATATATAAATAATGATGAATCCATATATTATAGAAATCTGAAAAAATAAATTTTATTCTAAAATTTTTCATAGTGTTAATGTAATATTAATTAATTTATATATTCCGAAAATTAATATGGTACCGTTTGATTTATTATAGCAGGTGTCATTATATTTGATCTAAAAAAAAAATTAATTTTATAAATAATGTCTCTATTAATAATTATTCATTAAAGAATCGAGTAACCATATACATATATGTTCTTTTGTTCTATTATGAATTTTAATATTTAATTAAATTTCCCCCATAGGACAGTTGTACTTGACTTATTAAAATATATCATTGTGTAATTATTACATTTGAGAATTATAAATACAAGTCTACTACATAGGAAATTTAAAATATAAATTAGTTAATATTGTATAATCAAATATTTAATATATATGTTCTAAAATATAATGTTTATACGATAAAATTATATTACTCTTAAGAGTCATACGAAAAAATCTGTGTCACCTTAATAATATTATATATTTTTATAACAATCAGTACAGCAAAAATATATAAATATGTATCATTCGTTCGAAAAAATGGAATCCTTAATATTAAACCACTAACTTTATATGATAACATAGCACTTCTTATATTATTAATTTCAATACAAAGAATAAAAATTGTATGTATAATTTATTCTTTGTATATTAAGTTAATTACAAGATACCATTATTTAATGATGTTAAATAAATATTATTTATTTGTGTAATATTTATTTATTATACAATTAAATATTCATGTACATTAATATTATTAAAAAAAAGTTAATACTGTGCATCAAAACAAATAGGAATATAATATTAGGGGTTCAGGTTTTATGGTTTAGGTTTAGGGATTCAGCGTTCAGGGTTCACTTTTTTGTTCGAGCAATATTAAATTTTGTTTTGAGTATTTATATATTTACCAATATTTTAACTGTAATGAGTATAATGTTAATTTTATATGTTATAATTTTAATTTGTATTAAATATTACGCATTAATTTATACTTAGAAGAAAGTATACTTAAAAATTGGAAACACTGTGACATTAGAATATGTTATCACACTGTATATGAATATAATAATATAGTTGGAAAATAGATTGATTCTGAATGGTTAATTTCACTCAATTTAGTACTTGTGAGATATTATGTGTAATTTTAATTAAGGGACTGAAAATATTGAAAATATTTTTATGGTAATATATATACTTACTGGAATAATTATTTCTCAACTCTTATTATTTTTCTTTTATATGGTGAACTATATATACTTATGAATTTATACGGATTGTTCATATTTTTAGAATAAATATGCGTCATATGAAATAACTGTACCATAATGTTTTACTCTGTTAGGTTATAATATATATTTATTCTGTTATATTTTTTATTAAAAAAATATGTACAATAGTTTTTAAGATATATAAATTTGTTTACATTATATATGGAG
>NW_021629229.1:0-8136 GCF_002157705.1 Plasmodium gonderi | reverse complement strand
ATCCCTGAAACTGAAACATAAAGCATGAACACTGGTAATAAAAAGTATATTAATTTAGTAAACCATATAAATTAATATAATAAAAGAACAGTTATTATGCAATTTTTGACAGCCTAATAACATGTGTAGGGAAATATGAATTCAAAATATAATGAAAATCTTTAGAATATTCATAAGTTAAATATAAAAGGTAATTGCATTTTAAATAGTATTACTTGTATAATTAGATTATGCTGATATGATTCATTATATATGATAATATTGGTAATAACTAGATAAAAAAAATATAAAAGAGCTACAATTTACTAAAATATTTATAATTAAAGAGCAATTTTTTCTGAAATATATAAATATAAAAGAATAATATATGGAAAAGGATATTATTAATATAATGACAAGTGTTATTGATTTCTATAAAATCCTTTAGGTAAGCTATTATTAATTGTCTATATAAGAAAAGTATTTATTTATTTTTTTTTAGTTACTAAATCATACATAAGGTTTTGATTAGAATTAAGGGAATAATTTTCATAATTTTTTGCCTAAGCAATAATACATAGTTTTTCCTTTCATTATATCACTAATTTTTGGTACAGTGTGATGTATAATAGGATCTGACTAATTTAAAGATGAAAATATATTAAAATTTGCAGTTTATAATTATTTATTTATTTAACTTAATTATGAATCTCTTATAAAATGAAACAAATACAATAAAATATCATATTATTCTAAATAATATAATGAATTGATAGTTAATCTAACATATGGATTAAATAAATGCCTTTAGAACAATGAAATAAATTCATAATTATTATCAAACTATAGGTGCTCTCAATAATATAAGAGTTACTTCTTAGGTAGCTATATCTGATATATATATATAAATGTTGAAATAAATTATTCAAAAAATATGTTAGTGTAAAAGAACAAGAAAAAATCCTTGATATATTTGTGTACAATTTTCTCGTATTTTCGTAGATTTATATATCATTTGGTATCTGTTAATTTAATTAGGTGTACATGTATATATATGTTTATATTTACTTTTAATTATTCATTTCATATTTTTTGAGCACAAAATATTAATATTATTAAATATATCTTACGTAAATTTGTGTATGTGTTTTTAATTATTTTTTCAGCTAAAAAAAATTAATAAAAAAAAAGGATTCCTATATATATATCAATTGTTTATACAAAATAGAGTTTATATCATAATTGTGTTTTAGTACACATTGAATCATTGGAGAATCTTGGTTATTATCAAAATCACTAAAGTAAGAATTATAATAATAAATAAAAAATTAGTTCTTACAAGTTACAATAAAATTAAACACATATATAAGAACACGAAATTGATTAGAATATAAAATATACCGACGAAAAAAATATACAGTATGAATAAATCATAATATTTAATTCATATAAGTTTTATTAAGCAAAATCCAAGTTTAATAAATATAAACAAATTAAGAAATAATTAATTTTTTTATATATTGATGATAAAATATATTATGTACTCAATAAGTTTTACACTAAATATGTATGCTTTGATAAATGATGATAAATAAAAGAAATTGTGTTTATATTTTTTGGGATTTTAATAAAACATATAAGTAAAATAATTAATGATTATTAAAAAAAAAAATTTTTTTAAAGAACAAATCATCCTAAAATTTTTCAAGTGTTAGACTCTTTTATATATAAAATATAATAAATATGGCTGTAATAATTTTATTTCACATATGAAAATTTTTATTTACAATATTCGCTGTATAATAACATTGAAATAATACTTATATAATATATAAATATTGTATATATCAGAAGTTAAATCTAAAATTATGCTTGAATAATATATAATAAAAAATAAAATGAATTCATTATGTTCTAAAATTAACGCATTAGGACTACTTTTTTTTAGGGATTAAAATATATACATGTTCTATTTTATCATTAATCTACATTGGTATATAAAGCCGTTTCAGCTGTTAATATGTATTAGATCGTTTTTAAATATTAATTATGGGATTTTAATTGATTTCTTAAAAATTATCTTTATGCATATCAATAGGATTAAAATTTTATTTAGGTAAAAGTATTATTTAAGGAAGATACTCTAATTCTCATAAAAATAAAAATTTCCATTCAGAATCTTATATTTTTATACATAAGACATTGAGCATATTATTATTAATGCAAGTATTTTAATCTCAATATAATAAGAACATTCTTATAAATTATATCATTTTTCTAATATAGTTTGTATAAGAGAATATAATATATATGTATATTTATAAATTATATATATATACGAGAAGTTACAGTTTTCATACAGGTACAATTGATGTATTATTATACTACAATTAAATAATTATATGTATGTAATTTAATAATCGTAGTAATCATTATACGTCGTAGTTAAAATACGCTAAAGTATATGAAATAAAAAGTTAAGAATTTTCATGTTCGCATATCAATATTTTTTATATAATTTGATATATTTATTTTGTTCTAACAATTGATATTCATATACTACTCTCTTAATAAATTATTATAGAGAATGGAGTAAATATATTTTAATAAATAAAAACATAGATTTCCATCAGACATTTTGTTTTCTATTATGAATGAATGAATTTATTTATGATATATTATTT
This sequence comes from Plasmodium gonderi, assembly GCF_002157705.1. Taxonomy (NCBI): domain Eukaryota; phylum Apicomplexa; class Aconoidasida; order Haemosporida; family Plasmodiidae; genus Plasmodium; species Plasmodium gonderi. The sequence goes on along the minus strand of NW_021629229.1, from coordinate 5,473 downwards.
ATATATATGAATTCCTTATCTTATGTTTTTATATATGTAATAATTCTTCGTTATGTATTTATATATTCGCATATATTAATGAAAATGTAAATAACTTTATGAATAATTACAAAATAATCTATATATTAATTGATATATATGATTCTTAAGTTACACAAATCAAAATAACCTTGTAATTTATATCATTACGATAAAAATATTAATATTAAAAATATGTATGTAATTTTAACTACTTTTAATATAGTAAGCTGGTTTTAATATATGTTAATAATGTATACAATTATTATTCTTTTATCTTATATGAAATATAAAATTTTAATTCATTTATAGTATGGTAATATATATAGAATATGAGGGGAAAAAATAAGTGTATAACTTCAATTAAAATGATTGCACTCATAGTTCTGTTGTGTATATGCCACCATTATGAGGATGAAGTATATTAATTATGTATATGAATATTGTATATATTAGGTTATATTATTAATATATAAAAAAAAATTTGACCATTATATTTAGCTATATATTAATTATATAAATATATTTTATATCTTTATTTAGCGCATATTATCTAAATATTTTTCTAACACATTCAATGCTGATAATACTTATATTACAAGAAAAGAACGCTTGCTGGCTAAAAATATATTCCAAAGAAAATATAAACAAGAAGCTTTAAAAGTTAATTTAAAATTTTTTAACCCAAAGTATACTATAAACCATGATTCGCATAAAATATCCTCTATATACAAAGATATGAAATTGCTGGATGAATGTGTTCAAGAATTATTATTAGATCTACCTGAAAAATTAGATAAACATGTAGTAAAAGATGAAATAACGAATAAAACATTAGAAAGAGCCATATTTAAAGATTACCCTATAATCCATGTTATTCCATTAAGTAGAAGAATTGCTGTTATATTGTATGATTTTACTGGGAAAAAAATACATGAGATTGCTGTTCATTCTTTATATAATTCTTTAGTTATTATATTAACACATAAATGCAATTCAAATTTATACGGTAAATATACAGAGTTAAATAATGTAGCATTTCTTACTATAGTGGTTATATGTTTATCACAAATATTATATAATATCGGAAAATTTGATTTTTTAAAAAAATATGAGACTCCTGAAATGAGAGAAAAAGAATTAGCCAAGGAAAGAAAATGGGAAATTAAAAAAAAGAGAGAACAGGATGTGTTAAAATATAAAGAAATAGAAAAACATGGAATAAACGATTTGGACACTTACATGAAGTACTATAAGCAAAGATATTATAGTAGGAAAGGATTAAGAAAGTTTGACTGTTACTGTGAAAAAAAAATATTCGATAAAATGGAAAAGATAAGTAATATTAAGAGTAAAAATGTAATAAAAAGACTATGCAAGAAATACATACTTTGTGGTGTGTCGTACTCATTATTTCAATCATGTGCTATCATTATTTCTGTGTTAGACCTCGTTAAAAGTAATGTGATTTATGATGCTTTTAAACACAATTATGGTATTTATTACGAAATTTGTAGTCATAAAACTGGTCATAAGGGTATTCAAGGTTTTCTTTATACAGGATTTGGTAGTGTTTTGAAGACTTCTAATATATCGAAGGAATTTTTATATATTTATTTTACATTCTTTTCATCATTATCATTTATAATTATGGCATCCATTATATACATAATTATAAAAATTGTAAAATATGAACATTTAAAAGAAAGAAAAGTTAAAATGAATTTTATAGAATATTGTTCCTTCTGCAAAGAAGTGTTAATTAAATTATAATTCCACAAAATATATATAGATAATATCATATGATTACATATATCAATAATTCTTAATGTAATATATATTTCATATATGAATATATGTCAAATATATCATCGTAGTTGTATTTATTTTTTATGGTATGTTTCTATATAAATGCTATTTGTTTTTATTTATGCATGAAATATTTATAGATTTAAATTAATTTCATATAAAATAACATATTATGCATGAAATTCTTTCACATTATATAAATTATTTGATTAGTTTTATGTAAGGGTTCAGGGGTTAGAATTCATGGGATACTTTAAATTATAGATTTTTTTATTTTTGAAAGTTTTTTTATGTAACTATTATGATTATTATATTTATATAATAATTTCTGTTATATATATTATTTATAAGTTATTTAATTATTAAATAATTCGCCATATTCTTTTTACAAATAATTATATGCATGTTATGATCATTCATATAATATATTATAATATATATAACTATTCTTTACAAAATTTTCATTGGATTATCACATATATAGTAATCATTTTACTATAACTATTTTACATATACATATTATCTCTTATTGTATGTATCCTAAATTTTATCCGACGTAGAGCTGAAATGTTTTAGTTTATCTATGAACTAGTATCTAAATATTATTTAACAATTTTTTTTACAATTATTAAGGATCGTGTTATATATTTGATGTAAATAAAGTCTATGATTAAATTAAATGATTAAAATATTTTTAAAATTATGCCATATATCATGTCGTTATTCATTAATAAACGTTTTTCTGAACGTTCCAATCATTGCACTTATCATATAATATGAAAGATTAGTAGTTCTAATATTATCATAAACTTTAATATATTTTGGAAATATAACATTAAAGCTAATGCAAAAATAGAAATACTTAAATATGAAGAATTTAAAAAAAGCACATTTAAGGGAAAAAATAATACTTGCTTTTCATAAATAACATCTTTCTAAATTTTGTACATATTGTAATCTTAATAAAATGTATATTAAAAGGTCTCTTTTCACATTCATAGTTGAAAACAATGCATTGTATATATATAAATTAAAATCTATATATATTTCATACTTTTTATAAAAAACTATTATGCATTAAAAAATTCAGAATATATAATATGTTTCATACCATACGTATTAATTATATTAAATAATAAATTATATAAAATTATTAAATATTTGTCCTTTTATTTAATTATCCTCATCTAATAAATATTTTTATTACTATTATTTATAGTTAAGGAATATATTTTTTCACGTAAATTTAAAACATTACAAATAGTTTAATAGTATTGAATTTATATAAATATGTTAAAAAATAAAAATTTATAATTTAATATATATACATTATACTATTATAATAAAAAAATATTTAGTTTTTATATATAAAATGCTCTATATATTCACAATATAATATTTTCATTCTATTATAGCTATTATGCTTTTATGTGCATGGGGGTTATGATTCACATGCTCATGATTCATTATTTAGTATATAGGAAATTGTTATAAAAAAATGTTGTCAACATAATATTTTGATTTGTCATAATTTTCATAAATTATACATTTTGAGGTTAAACAAGGTATACAAATTATTAATAATTTTAGATTATTTTATTTTAATTTATTATTAAATTTAATTAAACATTTGTATCATATTCAGGTAATTTTAATTATTTCTTACTAATAAAAATATTATGAAAATTATATATTATAGTTTATGCACATAGCAAGTTTAAGGGGATAATAATATAAATATTAACTTAATTTTAACAAAAAATTATATTGTTTATGTTATGGCATTTATATTCTTTCTATGTATTCATTAATGATATAATAAGATAAATATAATAATGATATGGAATAAATAATATAATCATAAGAAAAACATCAATTAAAACATAAGAATTTAAGTAATAATAAGGGTAAGGAAATGTACAATTAATTGTAATAGTAAATAACATTGCACTACATTATAATATTTAAATTTCCATATTAAAAACAAAAATATAAGGATACATAAAGGAAGAAATGATTTATTGTTGTCTTCCATGTTGTTACTCTTCAATATTGCCATCAATATAATAAATATAATTATTTATCAGATAGTTCTATGTTTATCATTTATAATAGTTATTAAATTCTATTTATATAAATAACACATTTATTTGAAAAATTTCGAAATTTTACAATATTCCTACAGTTGTAAAATATAAAAGAATGTTTAAATATATTAATATTATTATTATTATATTTATTTAAATAATTTAGTATAAAAAGAACAATATTTTTTATAAATTAATATATATAGATCACATATTGCATGTATTTACATAAAACAGTAATTTATATATAGATATATATTGTTTATATATTAAAATATATATTTTAAATTATATTTTAGTTTAATAATATACATTACTTATAATCATCATTATTTATATGTGATAAATTCTTTTTTTTACATTTTTCCTAATTTTTTATACCTAGGTATTAACAGTATAAACATTTGTTTATGTTGTATTTAACAAATGGAATAATAGAAATATTATTTTCTATAATTATATAAATGTATAAATTGAATATAATTGTGATTATATGTATTCATTTTAGAACATATGTATTAATTTACCTAATGTATTGTATTATCATATGCGTTGTTTTTATTTAGTAATATATTTCGTCTAGACAGAATATAAATTGCTATTCATTTATTTAATTAATTTATTAAGAAGTAAATATAGTTATTTATTTATATGGAGATTTAATGATAATGTTAATTAAAGAAAAGTGCGCGCATGTTCAAAAAAGATTTTTATAATATGAATGGATGACAATTTTTATTTTTAGTGAAATTGTAAACAATGGAATATCATTTTAAAATTAATTAATTATATGGAAAAATAATATATTTAAAATTTACAAATATATCACAACGAAAACAACATTATTATAATAAATAGTTGTGTAAATGTCATAAAAAATCTTGTTATATGCATTACAATGCTTTAAAGGATAGTAAGTGAATAATTATATTAAAATTAAAAAAATATATAACAAACAGATGAATATATATATATCAAAAATTTTATTATGTAAAGTTCAATAATGTTTTATTAACTAAAATCATTTTGAAACGAAACAATTATCAATTTATGTATAAGCGATGATTTATAAAAGTAGGACATAAAGTATATTAGAACATTAAGATAAATATTATTATAGCTATTTATATATACATAAATAAGTAAATGATTGAAATTATTCATAAAAATATAAATTCAATTCATTTTTTAAGCATTTATATTTAACACATTTATTTTTAGCGCATAATGTACATAAATTCAATTCCTTTTTTATTTCATTATCTCTATATTTTTTTTTATTTCTATCACATATATATAGATTACATGAATACATATTATACTTATATACTATATATGAATTGATGCGTTCATTTTTCAAATGAAAAGGTTATTACACAAATTAGTACAAAATAAATGAATGAAAATTGTAATAATTAGATGATTAAGCAGTTATTTTATGAAAATTATTAACATATATATATATATTCTTCATAAAAGTGCTTATATAGATTATGGGTATAAATGTTGTATTTTCATAGGCAAATATATATATAGCGCGAAGTATTAATATATTTCAA
>NW_021629228.1:0-5666 GCF_002157705.1 Plasmodium gonderi | reverse complement strand
AATGTGATAAATATTTTATGGATGGTTACTATAATGTAATTAATATCATAAAAGGATCAATTAGGCTAAATATAAGTTTTAATAAATTAATCTGAAAATGAAAATATTAAATTAGAAAAATAAGTATATAATATATTAAATTCAACTGTTATTGATAATTCGTCTGATGGTCAGAGAGAAATTGCTAGGTTATATATAAGAACAAAAGGTAAAATTATATAGAGAACAAGTTCCCAAATTACCTCCAGAATAAAATAATTCCGATAAGAGCGCCTTAAACGATGGTATTAAGTGTATTGAGAATAAAAATGGATAAAATTCTAAACCATGGAGAGATAAGACAAACGTTTTATATGCAGGAGGAATTATTTTCAGTTTATATATTTGTTATGCTATCCTTTTAATTGTATTTAAGAAGAATGTTAAGGAAAAGATAGGTGATGATTTTCTAGGTGAAACATTTGGAAGTAGTAAAACATATATAAAAAAAAATAAAGAAGAGGCCATAGAATTTAATTTTAAAGAGAATAATGAATGAGAAGAAAAAACACATATTTATGTATAAACTAATTAAACACTAAACCTTGAAGGCTAAACACTAAACTTTGAATACTGAACCCTAGCCCCTAAATCTGAACCTTAATCTATAAACACTGGTAATAAGAAGCGTATTTATTTACTAAACTATATAAATTAATATAAAAAAAGAACAGTTAATATGCAATTTTTTCTGTCTAATAACATGCGTATAGAAATATGAATGAAATATATGATGAAAATTTTTTTAATATTAATTAATTAAATATAAAAGGGAATTACTTCATAAATAGTATCACTTATAAAATTAGATAATAATGATATGTTTCATTTAATATGATTATATAGTTAATAATTAAATTAAAAAATATAAAACAGCCATTATTTACAGGAATATTTATAATTAAGAAACATTTATATCTGAAACATGCGAATATAAAACTATAATATAATGAAAAGGATATTATTAATATAATGATAAATGTTACTGCTTTCTATAAATCCCTATAATTAAGGTGTTATTAATTGGCTATATTAGAAAAGTATTCATTTTTTTGTTAGTTACTAAATCATACATATGGTTTTGATTAGAATTATGGAGTAATTTTTATAATTTTATTCCTAAACAATAGTAAGTATGTTTTCCTTACATTATATCACTAATTATTGGCCCATTATAATGTATATTAGGATGTGAATAATTTAAAGATGCAAATATATTAAATTGTGTAGTTTATAATTATTTATTTAACTTAATTACTAATCTCTTATCAAATGAACCGAATACAATAATGTATTATAATATTCTAAATAATAAAATGAATTGTTAGTTAATCTAACATAAGGATTACTTAAATTCCTTTAGAACAAGGAAATAAATTCATATATATTATATAATTATAGGTGCTCTTAATAGTATTAGAGTTAATTCCTAGGTAGCTATAACTGAAATATATATAAATGTTGAAATAAGTTATACAAAAAATACGTTAGTGTAAAAGAACAAAAGAAAAAATTTTGATATACTTGTGTACAATTTTCTCATGTTTTCTTAGATTTATATATCATTTTGTCTCTGTTAATTTAATTAGGTGTACATATATGTATATGTTTATATATGTTTATATTTACTTTTAATTATTCTTATCATATTTTATGAGAACTAAATATGAATATTATTAAATATATCGTACGTAAATTTGTGTATGTGTTATGAATATTTATTTTAATTATAAAAAATTAATAAAAAATAAAGGATTACAATATATATATCAATTGTATATGCTTAACTGAGTTTATATCATATTTGTGTTCTAGTATACATTGAATCATTGGGGAATCTAGGTTATTATCAAAATCACTAAAGTAAGAATTATAATAATAAATAGAAAAATAGTTCTTACATGTTACAATTGAAAACATATTTAAGAACACGAAATTTATTAGAATATAAAATATACCGATGAAAAAAATATACATTATGAATAAATCACAATATTTAATTTATATATAATTTAAAAATCAAATAACAGTTTTAACGAATATAACGAAATTAATTATTTCATGATTTTTTTATATTTTGATAATAAAATAATTTATGTACTCTATAAAGTTTACACTAAACATGAATCTTTTGATAAATAATGGTATATAAAAGAAATTCTATTTATATTTTTTGGGATCTTAATAAAACATATAAGTAAAATAATTAAGGATTATTAAAAAGAAAATTTTTTTTAAAGAGCAAATCATCATAAAATTTTTCAAGTTTTAGACTCTTTTACATATAGAATATAATAAATATGGCTGTAATAATTTTATTTTACATACTAAAATTTTTATTTGCATTATTCATTGCATAATAACATAGAAATAATACTCATAAAAAATATAAATATTATATATATCAGACGTTAAATCTAAAATTATACTTGAATAATATATAATAAAAAAGGAAATGAATTTATTATGTTCAATTATAAGATTAATCTGCATTGGTAAATAAACCCATTTCAGTTGTTAATATGTATTAGTTCATTTTTAAATATTAAATATGAGATTTTAATTGATTTCGTATAAATAATCATTATAAATATCAATATAAATAAATTTTTATATAGGTATATGTATTATTTAAGGAGCTTACACTAATTCTCATAAAAATAAAATTTTCCATACAGAATTTTATATTTTTATACTTAAGACATTGAGTATACTATTATTAATCCAAGGGTGTTAGAGTCAATATAATAAGAACATTCTTATAAATTATATCATTTTTCTAATATAGTTTGTATAAGAGAATATCATATATATATATATTTATAAATTATATATGTGTACAAAAAGTTACAGTATTCATACAGGTATAATTGAAGTAATAATATATTAAAATTAAACAATTATATATATGTAACTTAATAATCGTAGTAATCATTATATATTGTAGTTCAAATACGTAAAGCATATGAAATAAAAAGTTAAGAATTTTTATATTCGCATATCAATATTTTTTATATAATAAGATATATTTATTGTGTTCTAACAATTGATATTCATAAACTACTCTCTTAATAAATTCATATAGAGAATGGAGTAAATATATTTTTACAAATAAAAACAAAGTGTTCCATTTGATAATTTGAATTCTATAATGAATAAAAGAATTTATCTATAATATATTATTTATATATATGAATTCCTTATCTTATGTTTTTATATATGTAATACTTCTTCCTTATGTATTTATGTATTTGCATATATTAATAAAAATATAAATAATTTTAAGAATAATTACAAAATAATCTATATATTAATTGATATATATGATTCTTACAGAACATAAATCAAAATAACCTTGTAATTTATATCGTTAAGATAAAAATATTAATATTCAAAATATATGTGTCATTTTAAATGTTTTTAATATAGTAAGCTGGTTTTAATATATATTAATAAAGTATACAATTATTATTCTTATATCTTGTATGAAATATAAAATTTTAATTCATTTATATTATGGCAATATGTATATAATATGAGGGGAAAAAAGAATTGTATAACTTCAATTATAATTATTGCATTCATAGTTCTGTTATGTATATGCCACCATTATGATGATGAAGTATATTAATTATGTATATGAATATTATATATATTATTTAATATTATCTATATGTAAAAAAAAAAAAAAAAATTTACGCTTATATTTAACTATATGTTAAATTATATAAATATATATTATATCATTATTTAGGGTATATTTTCTAAATATTTTTCTAACACATTCAATACTTATAATACATATATTACAAGAAATAAACGCACACTGGCTATAAGGATATTCCAAAGAAAATATAAACAAGAAGCTTTAAAAGTTAATTTAAAACTTTTTAACCCAAAATATACTATAAACAATGGTTCCCACAAAATATCCTCTGTATACAAAGATATGGAATTGCTGGTTGATTGTGTTAATGGATTGTTACTAGATGAACCTGAAAAATTAGATAAGCATGTAGTAAAAGAAAAAATAATGAATAAAACATTAGAAAGAGCCATATTTAAAGATTACCCTAGATTACATGTTATTCCATTAAGTAGAAGAATTTCTAATATATTGTGTGATTATACTGGGAAAAAAATACATGAGATTGCTGTTCATTCTATATATTATTCTTTAGTTATTTTTTTAACACATAAATGCAATTCAAATTTATACGGTAAATATACAGAGTTAAATAATATAGCATTTCTTACTATAGTAGTTATATGTTTATCACAAATATTATATAATATCGGAAAATTTGATTTCTTAGAAAAAAACAAGAGTCCTGAAATGAGAGAAAAAGAATTAGAAAAGGAAAAAAAATTGAAACTTAAAAAGCAGCGAGAAGAGGATATGTTAAAATATAAAGAAATAAATAAACATGGAATAAATGATTTGGACACTTACATGAAGTACTATAAGCAAAGATATTATAGTAGGAAAGGATTAGGAAAATTTGACAATTACTGTGAAAAATATATATTCGATAATGTTAATAAAATAGATAAAATAGCTGAAAGTAGTTATAATGAAAATGAAAGATTGAAAAAAAAAATTTGTGTGCGTTATGGACTCTATGGTACAGTTTTTTGTTTATTTCATTTATCTGCTTTAATTTATCCTTTAACAAGTAAGATAAAGAAAAATGATACTCCTAGTCATCTTCTTTATATTACTTTAGGTATACCATTTTATGATTATCAAATTTATGGCACATTTATTATAATATTATCAATTTTACTCTTGGTATCCATTATTTATATAATGATAAAAATTGTAAAATATGAACGTTTAAAATCTAGGAAGTATATAATGAATTTTAAGAAATATTGTGCCTTTTGCAAAGAAGTGTTAACTAAATAATAATTTTTAAAATGTTGTTACCGTTATTAAAACATAATATGACAATGAAAATGATTAATGTATTATATATGGTATTTATGGGCACCTGTAACTTAAATAATCATAATAGTATATGTTTTAGTTTCAGGGTTTTATGTTTCATGGATTTGAATTGTTGGATTGACTATAGAGTTTTAGGGTTTAGGATTTTATATATATCTTAAATTTTTCATATTTTTATATATTTTTTTAGTATTTATTTTATACTTTTATAATTTTTTTTTTAGAATTTACTGTTGGAATTATAATATTTGTTATATTTATTGAGTTTACACTTAATAATATATATGTTGTTTATTACATTTTTATTATAATAGTATGTATATTGACAAGTGTTTTGAAAATTTATAAATTTATATATATATTTTATATTATTTATGTTAATTATAAGGAAAATGTTATTAATAATAATTTAATTTTTATAGAATAATATATATACTTTCCTATTTATAAATCATGTTGTATTAGTTTTTTTATTCTTGGAAAGTGTGTTTGATGTATGATATGTTAATAATGTCTTATAGTACAAATATATTATTTTATATATAAAGATATAGTTTTACAATATATTACACAGTATATATATTCATTCTATAATTATATATATTATTAATTCATGTATTTTTTTCATCAATAAACAATTAATCTTCTAAAATATACTTGATTTTTTAATTTATAA
>NW_021629227.1:3667-5421 GCF_002157705.1 Plasmodium gonderi | reverse complement strand
TTCCAAAATTATCTCAAGAACAAGAGAAAAAATTTTGATATATTTGTGTACTATATTTTCGCGTTTTCGTAGACATATATATAATTGGGTATCTCCTAATTTATTTAGGTATACATATATATATGTATATATTTACTTTTAATTATTCATTTCACATTTTTTGAGGACAATATATGAATACTATTAAATATATATTATGTAAATTTGTATAAATGTTTTGAATTTTTTTTTTTTAATTATAAAAAATTAATAAAAAAAAAGAATGATTATATATATATCAACTGTCCATACAAAATTGAGTTTATATCATAAATATATTCTGATATACATTGAATCATTAGAAAATTTAGGTTTTTATCAAAATCACTAATGTAAGAATTGTTATAATATATAAAAAATTACTTCTTACATGTTACAATTAAAATTAAAACGATATTTAAAAAAACGAAATCCATTTAAAATAAAATATATGTGGATGAATAAAATATGCATTATTAATAAATTATATCATTTAATACATATATAATTTAAGAATCATGTAACAGGTTTAATAAATATAACAAAATTAATTATTTTATGGTTTTTTTATATTTTGATGATAAAACAGTTTATGTACTCAATATATTTTACACTAAATGTGTATCTTTTGAAAAATGATGATAAATAAAAAAAATTTTGCATATATTTTTTGGAATTTTATTAAAATATATAAGTAAAAAAATTAATGGTTATTAAAAAAAAAATTTTATGAGAACAAATCATCAAAAAAATTTTCAAGTGTTAGACTTTTTTATATATAAAATATAATAAATATGCCTGTAATAATTTTATTTCACATTCAAAAATTTTTATTTGCATTATTCATTGCATAGTAACATAGAAATAATACTCATAAAAAATATTAATATTATATATATCAGACGTTAAATCCCAAATTATACTTGAATAATATATAAGAAAAACGAATATAAATTCATTATGTTCTAAAATTAACGCTTTAGGACTACTTTTTTTTAGGGATTAAAATATATACTTGTTCTATTTTAACATTAACCTACATTGGTATTTAAACCCGTTTCGCTTGCTAATATGTATTAGACCATTTTTAAATATTAATTATGGGATGTTAATTGATTTAATATAAATTACCATTATGCATATCAATAGAATTAAAATTTTATTTAGGTAAAAGTATTAATTAAGGAGCTTACACTAATTCTCATAAAAATTAAATTTTCCATTCAGAAACATATATTTTTATACTTAAAAACACGAGTATAATATTATTAATGTAATTATGTTAATGTAAATAAAATAAGAACATTCTTATAAATTATTTCATTTTTCTAATATAGTTTGTATAAGAGAATATAGCATATATGTATATTTATAAGCTATTTTAATATACGAAAAGTTACACTATTCATGAAGGTACAATTGATGTAATATTATACTGAAATTAAATAATTATATGTATGTAATTTAATAATAGAAGTAATAATTATTTGTCGTAGTTCAAATACGCTAAAGCATATGAAATAAAAAGTTAAGACTTTTCATATTCACATAACAAATATTTTTTATATAATAAGATATATTAATTGTACTCTAATACTTGGTATTCATAAACTACTCTCTTAATAAATTCTTATATAGAATAGAGAAAATATATTTTAATAAATAAAAACAAAGTGTTCCATTAGATATTTTGCATTCTATTATGAATACAAGATTTTATCTATAATATATTATTT
>NW_021629227.1:0-3620 GCF_002157705.1 Plasmodium gonderi | reverse complement strand
ATATATTAATGAAAATGTAAATAATTTTAAGAATAATTACAAAATAATCTATATAGTAATTTATATATATAAGATGTTTTCATAACCTAATTCACAATAACCTTGTAATTTATATTGTTTCAATAAAAATATTAATATACAAAACAAATGTGTAATTTTAACTATTATTTAATATAGTAAATTGAGTTTAATATATATTAATATATTATACAATTATTATTCTTTTATCTTATAAGAAATATAAAATTTTTACTCATATGTAGCATGGAAATATATATATAATATGAAGGGAAAAAATAAATTTATAATATCTATTAAAATTATTATATTCATAATTCTCTTATGTATATACCACCATTATGATGATGAAGTATATTAATTATATATATGAATATTGTAGATTTTATGTAATATTATATATATGTAAAAAAAATATGACCCTTATATTTAACTATATATTTAATTATATAAATATATTTTATATCTTTATTTAGCGCATATTATCTAAATTTTTTTTTAACACATTCAATGCTGATAATACATATATTGCAAGAACAGAACGATTACTGGCTAAAAATATATTCCAAAGAAAATATAAACAAGAATCTTTAAAAGTTAATTTAAAACTTTTTAACCCAAAATATAATATAAACAATGGTTCGCATGAAATAGCCTCTATATACAAAGATATGGAATTGCTGGATGATTGTGTTAATGGATTATTATTAGATGAACATGAAAAGTTTAATAAACATGTAGTAAAAGCAGAAATATCGAATAAAACATTAGAAAGAGCGATATTTAATGATTATCCTAAATTGCATGCTATTCCATTAAGTAATAAAATTGCTACCATATTGTGTGATTATACTGGAAAAAAAATACATGAGATTGCTCTTGAATCCACAAATAATTCTTTAGTTATTATTTTAACACATAAATGCAATTCAAAATTATATGGTAAATATACAGAGTTAAATAATGTAGCATTTCTTACTATAATGGTTATATGTTTGTCACAAATATTATATATTATTGGAAAATTTGATTTCTTAGATAAAAATAAAACTCCTCAAATGAGAGAAAAAGAAATAGCCAAGGAAAAAAAAATGGAAATTAAAAAAAAGAGAAAGAAGGATATGCTAAAATATAAAGAAATACTAAAAAAGGATGGAATAAAAGATTTGGACACTTATATGAAGTACTATAAGCAAAGATATTATAGTAAGAAAGGAATAGGAAAATTTGACAGTTACTGTGAAAAATATATATTCGATATGATTGATAGAATAGATAAAATATCTGAATGTAGTAATTATGAAAATAGAAGAATGAAAAAAAAAATTTGTGTGAGATATGGACTCTATGGTACAATTTTTTGTTTATTTCAATTATCTGGTATAATTTATCCTTTAACAAGTAAGATAAAAAAGAATGTTACTCCTAGTAGGTATATTCTTTCTATTTTAGGTTTGCAAATTTATAGTAATCAAGTTGATAGTTATCAGATTTATGATTATCAAATTTATGCCACATTTATTATAATATTATCAATTTTAATTTTGGTACCCATTATTTATATAATGATAAAAGTTGTAAAATATGAACGTTTAAGGGCAAGGAAATGTAAGATGAATTTTAAGGAATATTGTGCCTTTTGTAAAGAAGTTCTAACTAAATAACAAATTTTAAAATTACCTAGATGTCTAAAATATTTAGTAAGATGGCAATAATGGCTAATATATTATATATTCCACATACGGATAACTATTACATAAATCATCATAGTAATATAGGATTTTATAATTTCTTAAGTAATGTTCTTATTTTATATGATATATCCTTGAACTTTTTTTACATTATATATAATATATTTATAAAAAATATATATATAATACACGTATTCATTCCTCATTATCTAAAAAAATTGTTTATGATTATTTATTTTTAAAAGAATATATGTTAATATTTTCCTTTGTTATATATATATAAATATTCCAGAATTATTAAATAATCTAGTAAAGGATTGTATATATATTCGTTTAAAAACTATAAGTATATAAATTATCCTAATTGTTTGTATAATAATATATAGTTACAAAATATATTTTTTTTTTTACTGTTGTATAAATTATATTTGATTTGTATCTGAATATCCATCAGGGTTCAGGGTTTAGTATTCTATGTTTAGTAGTTATTCTATCATAATAAATTCATTATAATCTTTATAATTAGTTATCACAGTAAGATTTGCATGTGTCCTATATTCCTGGAAAAATTAAGGCAGTAGTCTACTAATTACATCCTATTTATATCTTCTTTCGTTCATAAATTTTAATATTACCTTAGCATATAATTTGCAATAAATAAGATATATATATATATATATTATGCATGTTTATTTTAGTGGGAATAGTTAATTTCTGTTATATTCTTAAAAGAATACATAAATATATAAGTTAATTTAATATAATAAAAATTCTTACCGAAAAAATATTGTTCTTTTCCAATTGATACATATCCAATAAACTATATTTTTTTAGAAAATATAATATATGAATGTTTAATAAGCAATAAAAAAACAGTAGTAATGTATTAATTTTAAAATATAGCAAATTACTTTGATATTTACATTTTGAGATAATAAAAAATAAATAATATATTAAATATGGATAGTTTATTTATTTATTTCGTATCATTATTTCTATTAAAATTATAATTAAAATATGCTACTAACGTGACATATTGTATATAAGACAGAATACTATATAAATATAAACATAATATTAAATATGTGTTAAAAACATAATAATAATATAAGTAATATTTTCTATACTCACATGTAATACTAAGTACAAAAATGCATAATCATTGTCCAATGTCGCACATAATGTTATTTAATATAAATTGTATGTATAACAAAATGGCGAACATGCAATAAAACAAAAGTTAAAGTGACATTATCACTTTTTTCATCTTCGTAAAGATAGTATATTTTAAAGAATTATATATTTTATCATATGTTATAATATATATTTAATTTAATTATTTGTATTTATGTGATCTATATATTTTTTGTATTAAATAAAATTTATTGTAATCATAGAAATTAATGTTTGTGTTTGCAAGAAAAAATAATAGCTTTGAATTTAATCTATAATTATAATATTTAGATGAATAAATATTATATTTGTTAGCAATATATTATTATACTTTTTAACACTTATATATGTGAAAAAGAATATATGAAATATTATAGTATGAAATTGTGAAAATATGCAGGTTAAAATTTTTATGTTAATATAAAAAATAAATTATATATATGAATTAACACACCTAATATTGTTATTTACATAAATATACATATATATGCATACTAAGATACCATGTATTCATTTAAATAAACAATGTATATTAAATTAAAACTTTCTTTGTTTATACAGCAGATCTCGTAGTAAATTTTACAATCTGCATGCTTTTTTTTTTAGTGTATATTATATTATCTAAAATAAAAAAAATTTTATGTATATTCGTAACATTTATTCATTTAATGAATGTATTCATTATAAAAAATTTAGTACTTTACATAATCACGAAAGAAATATCTATTCTGTATATAC